>NC_056744.1:891408479-891663479 GCF_019279795.1 Protopterus annectens | reverse complement strand
CTCTTTCACTCACAAATATTCTGAATTCCTGATTTTTATATTATGACAATTCTCAGACAGGACTACAACATCCAAAAAACACAAAAAGTCAGATATGAAATGTAAAAATACACACCAAACAGCCAGTACTTCACCAGTAACTCCTTTATTACACCAACGATCTGGTACCTCGGCTATTCGCCTTCAAGGATCACATTTTAAATCCACCATGGCAATGCATTTTTATACCATTTAATCAGAAACAATTAATTAATGAAGCAATTAAAGTTTCAATTTAATAAAGGAATAAGCATTAATTAAAGTGACCTTAGAACAAACATTTTTAAACTTCATTTACTTTGTATGTACAACATGTTTCCCCTGTTGATAGTATGGACTTTAGTCCACTAATCTAACTTACAATTTTTGTGTCTATCAGTTTGCTGATTTCAGAGTTCTTAGTAAAAGAACCTACATATATGAGTTACATTATTAGTTTGTTGATTACAGGGTGCTTTGAAAAATAACTGACCTGATAGGCTGCATCATCTAGTTAGGGTGGGGAGAAGGGGTCAGCCAGCCTGGGTGCAAGGTGTCATGGGGCATGATTAGTAGATGCCTATCAAAAGATAGTTCAGTACTGGCATTCAGTTTCATGCACATGAATAAGCTATACTTGTTATGAACATTTTTGGTAAGATCTATATTCAGATATTGCTTACTACGTTAAAGAACGGATCTGTGTGTTTATAGTTTTTATGAAATAGTGTGAGAGGAAGATGGATCTTGCTGGCACATGGCAGTGCTACATGGGACAGAATTGTTGATTAGGTTGTAAAATTAAAAATAATAGTCAAATTTATAAATTAAAAAGCAGCCATATGGCAGCATTTGTAGGGTGCAGAATGAAGACATTGATTTAATTATAACAGTGATTAGTGGACAGAATATGTGTGTTACATAGACCCTATTCTGCTGCCAAATTATTTGTTTCTATTAGCTTGAGCCACAGATGACTGGGTACTCTTTCCATGAGAAGTTAGGTTCAATGCTGACTTACCATGCTTATCTGCTATGAGAGAATAAATGTTTCTTACAATATGTGTAAATTAAGAGGTTACATGCATGCATACACAAGGCATTGTGAAATAACTGCTACATTAGTGATTTTGATTCTTTACAAGAACAGAACTACTTCTAAGAGTAAATGGATGTTTTAACTGCAGCGTTCTTGTGCAGTTGTCAGTTCAGTTTCTTACTAAACTATTGACCCTAAGGGATGTGTAGAATCCTAGTCATGCATTTCCATGAAACTTTTTTAGCCACTGTAATTTACATAAGAATAACCAACAAAATGTAAAAGATTTACATGCTATCCCTTTTCATAAGGGACAAAGGTGCTACTCCAGGGATGAATTTGCGACTTCCATCGATTCATCCAGATTATGTTTGAATAGAATATGAGAAGTACTTTGTTTTATGTGGACAGGAAGTAGAATTCTTTGTGATGCATATCTATCCCTCCAACATATTCTATGTATGTTGTGAAACAACGTAAAATCTCTTGATTTCTTGAGTGGGTGTTTATGCCACCGCTGGACTTGTAGATGTGCAGTAGGTCTGAGAAGATAAAATCTGTTGATGCTCTGCATGTGAGACACAGGTCACCTCTCGACAGCCTGCATGATTTAAATTGCAACTTTATTTGTTTTATGGCCATCTTCATGAAGTAAAATACAGAAAATGTATATGTGTGGATTTGAAGATGATTTTTTTCATAGCAAATGGACATTTTGATTTTCAACAAAGGAAGATATTGCTGTGATTCTGGAAAGAAAAAAAAAGCTGAAGTCCCTGGTGTTGTGAGCTTCCATGTAGTCCCCCTCAAACTACCCCAGTATAAGACACTCCTGACTGAAAAGACGTTACCCTGAAAACCTTTACCTGCTACAAGTCTTTGAAGTCCAACCTGCAATTTGAATAAGGTAGTCTCCCTCAAACTACCCCAGTATAAGACACTTTTGATTGAAAAGACGTTACCCTGAAAACCTTTACCTACTACAAGTCTTTGAAATCCAACCTGCAATTTGAATAAAGTTATACCCCTCAAACTTCCCCAGTATAAGACACTCTTGACTGAAAGGACGTTACCCTGAAAACCTTTACCAGCTACAAGTCTTTGAAGTCCAACCTGCAATTTGAATAAGGTTGTCCCCCTCAAACTACCCCAGTATAAGACACTCCTGACTGAAAGGACATTACCCTGAAAAACTTTACCTGCTACAAGTCTTTGAAGTCCAACCTGCAATTTGAATAAGGTAGTCCCCCTCAAACTACCCCATTATAAGACACTCCTGACTGAAAGACCATTACCCTGAAAAACTTTATCTACTACAAATCTTTGAAATCCAACTTGCAATTTGAATAAGGTTAATACCATAACATGTACTAGTACCTTAACACTCTACCTATGTACTGTTTTATGCTGCCCTGGGTCTAAAGGCACCTTTAGGCTCCCTCCATATTGTGTAACCTAGCTAGATTTTCCCCAAGGATCTTACTCTTTAACCTACAAATCTACCCTGCACACAGTAATTTCCTATGGCTCCCCTGCACATATCCCATAAATATACCCTCCAGCTCTTAATTAATCTCTGCAAGGGGACAATCTGTAGATTTAAAATAGCCCATAAATTTGGTGTAAAACTAAGCCAGTAAAATACAAACAAAAAGATACATTTGGAGTGAAATTAAACTAGTACAATATAGCCAATAAGATATATTTGGTGTAAGCAGAAACAAGTGAAAATATATATTTGGTGTACAAAGAAAAGAAACAAGTAAGCCCAGAAATATAATTGGAGTTAGTGTTAGCCCTGCTGCAGCTCGGCCTTGCCGCACTTGGGCTCACTCCACTCCCCTCCCTGCCCTCTATTTCCACCCACCCCCACTAGTACTACATTTCAACTAAACTTAGCCACTCCCCTCATACTAACCACCAATCACTGAATCTGCCCCACCCCTGTACCCATTTCCTTCTCTTCCACTATTCCACATCCTATAAAGCACAGTCTTCCATCTAACTACCTTACAATCATAAACAACACCTCTCATCATCCACCACACCTACCCCATCTCATGACCAAACCCAACCAAACCATGCCCAAACTACCCAAGCCCACATACATACACCTCTTACTATTGCTGCTAGGTGTATCCACCCTCCCACTGTTAACTTCTATCACCAACCACCAAAAACAACTTATTTTTATCCACATACCAAGAAAAACTACTTCCACTAACATTATTACAACACGCCGTTTTACTCAACTAGTCCCATATCACTACCAAACCTTCTTTATTCACCACTATGCACACAGATTACAGCCATCACACTACCAGTCCCAAACAACTATAAAAAACTTTAAGACCCTAAACAAACTACTCAAACTCTATTTTTACCTCAGAACCCAACTCATTAGCTGCGGTGATATACACCCAAACCCAGGCCCACAAAATCTAGGAGCCCCAACCCTCAACCTGAATGATACCCTACTCCACCGAGACAAATCCACGCTCCTCATTTTAAATTTAAATGTCAGAAGTATACAAAACAAAGTCCATGACCTTCATGCACTATTCTCCTTTTACCAAACTGAGATAGTCATACTAACAGAGACTTGGATTAAACCAGGCAACCACAACAATGAAATCACTCCACCAGGTTACAATATAATTTGTAGTGATAGAATAGGTAAAAAGGGGGGGGGGTGTTGCTATAGTGTACAAATCTCACCTTATCCTTGAGAAAGTAGACATAACAACCCCAAACCTTGATAAAGTTGAACTCACTCTAACAAAACTAAAATGATAGTAAACACATCAACAACATAGGATGCTACATCCCTCCAGGCAACAATAACCCCATTACAGAAAAACTCCTAGAATGGATATCTAACATCCTCCCCCAGGAAAGCATAGTATTAGGAGACCTTAATACTGACTGGCAAAACTGCTCCAGTCATAACCCACTCTCCCATATTAACCTACATGGCCTAACCCAACTCATTACTTACCCCACAAGCACAGACAAGAGAACCAAACACCAATCCACTCTAAATTGGATACTTGTATCCCACCCATCACTGATATCCCTAGCAGGGTGTCTACCAGACACCTTGAGTGACCACCAAGCCACATTCTTACTCAGAACAAAATCTCCACAACTGACCCAAATATCTACATGCCTAATTAAAAACAAAAACACTTTATCTGCTCCAATGTTATAAACGACCTAAAAATGTGCAACTGGACCCCCCTAAAAAAACTACCTTGATGAAGCTGTACTATATTTCAATACTACCTTCTTAAATGCCCTTAACCTTCACATCCCCTCCAGAACAACAAGAATTAAAACTAAATATGCCCCCTGGTTAACCCCAGACACAAAATCCTTCCTCAAAAAAAGAAACAAGGCCTGGGCCAACTACCTCAACAGTAAATCCCAATTGAACAAACAAATATACGTTGAACTACGTAAAAAAGCCAAAACACTCACCAAAACAGACAAAACATCTTACTACCAAAAGTTACAGGATAAGCACAGGAACAACCCACAAAAATTTTGGTCAGCAATTAACTCTTTTCTATAACCAGGTAGCACAACTACTCCAACCCCAAAACAGAAAACAAACAAGAAGACATCCCCACTCAATTTAATAAATACTGTACAGAAACCATCCAGACCCTTGCAAAAAACCAACCCTATGACAACATCCCCACCCCTGCAAATCCACCCCCCAACTAACAATTGCCCCATGTTCGGCTTCCACCCAGAGCCAACCAAATCCATTGAAAAACTTCTCTGCAAGCTCAAACTAACATCTATAGCCGCAGATAAATTACCCACTGAATACCTCCACCTGGCTGCAGAAGCCATATCACATCCTGTCTCCATCCTAATTAACAGAGCCATCTCCGAGTGTATAGTACCCAAACTATGGAATATATCACATATCATCCCTCTACATAAAGGGGGAGCCTCCCTGGAACTCAATAACTACCACACTATAGCCATACTACCCCCTTTATCTAAACTTTTAGAGAGGGTAATACATAAGCAACTAATGAAATATCTCCTAGAAAATAATCTAATAGCAACACAACAACATGGCTTTAGACCCTTCCATACCACCACCACCACACAGAATTCACCAACATTGTCAATACTCACAGAAACAATGGACTCCTTGTATCTGCCACCTTCCTTGACTTATCCAAAGCATTCGATATGGTTAACCACAATAAACTCCTACAATCACTAGCAACTCTAAACCTTACCACCCCTGCCATCTCCTGGCTCAAAAACTACCTAGAGGGAAGGAAACAAGCTGTTATGTGGCAAAACCAACTCTCCCCCTCCCTACCAGTCTCCCTAGGAGTACCCCAAGGCTCCATCCTGGGGCCACTTCTTTTTACCCTCTTCACCAATCAGCTCCCAAACAGTATTCCTCAAGCCTCAATAGTGCAATATGCAGATGATACCACCATAATATATGTAGCCAAATCAATTGACATCCTTCACTCCCTAACACAAGAATGCTTTTCCCTAGCAGAAACTTGGATTACAAACCAAAGGCTCATTCTGAACCCAAGTAAAACAAAGCTAGTACTCTTTAGCTCCCACAGAGCCATACCTCCCACTGATTCTTTCTTCATCTCCTCCTTTATCAAGACCACAATCACCCCCACAAATCATACCAAACTCTTAGGGGTTGAAATAGATAATCACCTTAAATTTGACCTACATATTTCTATAACCATAAAAAAGTACATAAAAAACTTGGCCTATTGTATCGCAATAAAAAAGTCTTCACTGACCACTCCAAAACTACAATAGCGAGGACTCACCTACTATCCACCCTATTTTATGCCTCCCCCATGCTTACAAATCTCTGCAAATCCGACCTAAGTAAACTTGATAGTTGTTATAATAACATAGCCAAATTCACTACAATATCTCCCATCAGAACACATCACTGTGAATGCCTAAAAAACTCAACTGGCTAGAACTGCCACTACTACTTCAACTCAATCAACTATCACTAACCCACAAAGTAATACAGAACTCTGAAAACACCCCAGCCCTACAAAATCTTTTGCAACCCTATACAACCACCAGGCCCTTGAGGTCTAGCACACAAAACCTCCTCAAAGTAACCAAATATAACAATGAAGCTGGTAAGTCTGTCTACAGCCACTGTATAGCAAAAACCTGGAACTCCCTTCCTGCCCACATAACTGACAACAAATCCCCATCACAGTTCAAGAAACTTGTTAAAATTCACTTTTTGAATAATCGACTGTACTCCTGTATCCCCTCTGGCTAATGTCTCATTAGAACACTTCACCTAACTTAAGTAACTCTACTAAGCCAACCAATCATAGTACTGTACCCATTTAGGACTGTTAATCTACTGCTCATCCCATCTCTCCAGGAGTTAGGGAAAACTACCCCAGCAATGTTGAGCTCTCCATAAGCAACTAAAACCAGGAGAAGACATATTGTAAATCAGTTTGTTATCCTTCTCAACTAAAACCAGGTGAAGACATATAGTAAATCAATTTGTTATTCTTCTCAACTATAGCAAGCATCATCTGCTCTCTCGGAGCCTTACTCTATGTCTCTCTGCTTTTACTCTGATAGCAAATCTATCACAGGAATCCTAAATTTAGGAATATCTTCTAAAAATGTAATATTATATTGTAGAGAATGAATGTATCCTATATGTTAGTTAATATGTATGTCAAAGTCTCTTCTATGGAAATTGTATGTCAAAAGTCTGTCCTTAAAACTATGTTTTGTAAAAGAATTGTTCTCTTGGAGCTTTTCTCCCCGGGCCTCCACTGACAATGGACTTGTAATCCAGCTAGACTCTCCTGGTCAACAAATGTAAAATAAATAATAAATTAAAAAAAACAATTCTCATGGTGATGCTGCATTGTTAAATGGCTATACTACTACAACTTTTGGATGAAACATGACCATTGTGAAAGAAATGCAGTACTGTTTGCTGTATAAATGTAGCTATATTTTTGGTAGCTCTCAGTAATGTCAACTAAAGTACTGCACATTTACAAATTATCTCATTTATACAGAGAGATAACATTTCAAGAGTAAGTAAATACAAGTAAAATACACTTTTTGAGCAGAAAGTGCATTTTGGTCTGTTCTGATAAGTATCAGTTATCACATTTGTGAAGAAATTTGAAGGAATGTTTGTAATGCATATTTTACAGAAATATTTTAAAATTAAGTTATGAAGCTGCACTCACAAAATGAAACAGAGATACATGATATTATCCTTTGTTGACCAGGTTAGTCCCACAATGCTAGTGGCATCTTTTCAAGGGACACCTGAGTGGTGTGTCTACTACTAATGTATATTTGGCCAGGGCACTGGGAACTCACCCTACTATTTTCAATAAATTCCAAGAGATGACTTTTTATATCCACCTCAAGCAGATGAAACCTTGGTTTAATATCTCATATAAAGGAAGATGCAGTCAGGAGTTCAGGAGGTCCGATTGTTGCACTACAGTGTCAGCAATCTAATTACCTGGAATGGGAATAGAACCTACTGCCTTCTGGCCTTCCAACACCAAAAGCGTGTATGCCACCTGATGGTTTATTTATACTGATTAATGAATTCTGTAGCAAAAATACCTGCTACTGAAGCTGAGTTTACTAAGGGGAGAAAAAAAATTTATATAGCAGTGGAAAATTTCTTCATGGTTTGCAGAAAAAAAGGCAGCTATCATATTCCTGATGCAGTCCAAACAAAAATCTGTGTACTAAGATTCAGATTAGTGCTTTTCAAATTAAGGCTGCATCTGTCAAATGAAATGTGTGCTAATAACATAGGTAGCTTTCAATATTTTAAGATTTTCAGCTTGTCCATCTAATAATAATAGTATTTCATAAACAAAAATTACAAGAATGCAAATATCCTCTGTAATTTCTTAGAGATGTTGTATATGTCTGTGAAACTGGATTTTCAAGTCCATTATCCCTTACATGATTTTAACTCCTCACTGCACACATCCAGCACTTCAATGTTGTTGTTGTGTCTTTCAGCTTTTCCCGGTTAGGGGTCGCCACAGCGGAACTCCGGTCCGCTAATGATTGGCAGTTGATTTTTATGTGCTGAGTTGCTGGCCCTAACGCACAACCTTCAACGAAGGTACGCCCATTCATGCATGTCTCCACAGTAGACGCTCTAGCTGAGAATCGAATGGGACAATGTCTTGCTGTGATGCGACAACACTACCGCAGCACCAGCACCGCGGATTCACATCCAGCACTTCAATATACTTCATAAATACAATTCTAACATATCAACAACTTGTATATAATTGCACACAGACACACAGCACACATTAATGCACACACATATACACACACACACACACACACACACACACACACACACACACACACACACACACACACTTTATTGGGAGCTATGTTTCCAATATATTTATACTAAGTCCAAGGGTCCCATTGCTTTGGGAAAGGGGACCTTATGAATAATGGAGTTTGCAGAATTTGCAGAACACAGCCACTAACCACATAGGCCATAGTTACCAAACTTCCAGACATACATTCACCACCGCAACATTCATTCAATATATCAGCACTGCTTATTTCACCATACACAGCACCATTCACAATATTCGTTTACTCAAACATTCAAATGCCATTTGCGCTAATAAGAAGAAAGCATGCTTGTTCTTATGCATCCCATCTTGACTACCCTGGATTTCTACACTTGGCATTTATGAATTAATATGTCTGCCAACCTGTCGGGCCAATTTAGAAACACTATTTTGGAAGAGAATTGTACAATACCAGTGTATGGCTTATGAAATTTTGACCTCTAAATGGCATCCCAATGAGCTGGCCTCAAAATACTAGTGAGGGTTTTCCAAACTAGACAAGGACAAATAGGTCTAGCATTTACCTATAAAGGCAAACTAAGAATACTTATCTAGGGTCTCCCCAAATAAACGATGGCACAATACTTTGTTTCAGCAACACCAAAGTATCTGAATCATGATCTTCACTAAATTGCCATTGCACTTTGAGATATGCATGCATGTAGCTGTGCACATAAGCAAACCATTAACTTCCACTCGCTCTGCAGCTAACTGCTGGAGCGCACATTTTTATACTGTATAACAGAAAGGTGCACACCTTGGCTGATATATGTAGATCATGTATAACAGTGCATGTGTATGCATGTGTCTGTGTGTGTTAAAATAAAAAAAAGATATCTGATGTAGTCATGGGCATGCACATCTACATAGTCAAAAAAAAAAAAAAAAAACGAAATCATTTATTCAGATAAATGCAGAAGAAGACGTACAAGTCTAAATCTTTTTCCCTCAGTCTCTTAATGATGAAGAGAACAAACCATTACAGACTAGTATAATTGCATCTACTTTTACCCAAATACATCCCTTCAAATTGTAGAGCAGTTGCATTGTATGTTACTTTCTTTATTATTATTTATTACAGCCCGATACCAACTGTAGTGAAATCATTCAGGCTTGCTTTGCACTTTAAATTCCACATTACTGGTCTCTACATGATGCGTATTGCTTAAATAAACTCACCATCATTGTTAAAATGAAAAAAAAACTGTTAACAGTAGTCTGCTTTGGTCTGATTATTGAAGAGGCATTGAGTTCTATATTCTATCTTCCTTTCTTTTTAGCTACTAAAAGTAGATGTGATGTTTTTAGCTATTAAAAGTAGATGTGATGTTTCATGTTTCTGTCTGTGAAGCCGTACCTATGTTCATTGTTTCTAGTTTATTTCCAGGCATATTTCAACCAATTAAGGTAATATTGCAAGACTAGCAGTTCAGTTACTGTGTTTATGTTGAAACATTTTAACAATATCTTACTGGATTGTAATCTGACTATCTGAATGACCTCAGTATTGAAATGTTTACAAGGCAGATTTGCAGTCTTGTTCTAACAGCTTTTCTAAATTAAGCACTGCAACAAAAGGAGGCCATAAAAAGCAATTACAATAAGTATCTGAGAAAAACAGTAATATAACTGAATAGGCAAGTAATGTCCAAGCACATCTGTGGGAACAGGGAAGTGTCAGGTTCCATTTCCTAATTAATGGATACCCATTTAAAGGTATTGAACCAGAAACAACTACATGAGATAAGAATATTTTGTACACAGGTATCTTAGAAGGATCTACAGCTGAAAAATCTCTCTGTATATTCCCCTTTCCTCCCCTCCCTCTTTCTCTTATTCCATTGCTGTTTCTCAGATACAAGGGAAAAATACAGAATGGACCAGCCTAAAAATGACTTCTGGGTTAGTACTGTCTGTTACTGATGTTCAAACTTTATGTCCTTTTAGGAAGGTGTCATACACAATAACCCTGAGGATAATGTGGGGGAATGTCCCATACATTTTTAGCAAGTGCTGATATGTGAATGTGATGCTGATTTGCACTGATGATTGGATCTACTATAATCAGGGGAACCTCTTGACATTGCTCTAACAGCCTTACGGGATCTAGACCATGACTAAGAAATTCTACCATGGGGTGCGGAAGTTGGATTAGGCCTGGTTGCCTTCTTCTTTGGTGAAGCTACATGACTACGGTGACATCCATGCTCTGGGTCAGTAATCAAGGAGCCTGAATCCTCAGCACTGACACTGTTGAGGGACAGTCACTTGGAACAAAAATAGATACACACAGTATTTCCAGATGCAGCAATCTGCACCAAGCACAATTTCCCTTAAGAGCACACAGGGAACACACTCATTCTGGGGGCTGGGTTTCTCTCTCTCTCTCTCTCTCCAGGCCTCCAATAACACTCCCCACTGACACAGCTGTAGAGCTGAGTCCTCAGCCAAGTGTTCCACGCCAAGTCCTCCACCACTCTCTTTGTGAAACCAGTGATCTGTGTCCCTGCTCCAAGCAGCTGACACACACACTCTGTTTGAGATTTGATTTTCACACACACATGCACCTGGGAAAGGCTGGTACACATTTACCAGCTATGCCTCCTTCTGCCTAGACTATAAAGTAGGTAATGCTACCAGAATACTCCAAAGTCAGCTACTCTATGGCTCTTACAAGTCTATCCAATTATACTGAGTAAAATTAATATGAATACAAATGGTAGTGTTTGACCAATGCAGCAAGGCTTTCAGGAGTGGTTGCAGTGTCACCAAATAAATATAAGTATTCTCAAAGGTTAACATATTCTCTGAAAGACTAGCCACAATGAAAAGTTTAAATATATTTAATAATAAATAATGAAAGAACATGAAATTACTAAATATCTATTTACAATAAACACTAGAGTTCCAGTCACATGAATTATTTAAAATAACACAGATGGGTAGACTCACACAGATACAGAAAAACAGTACTTAAATAATTTCACTATATTTTCCTGACTGATCTAAAGAATTAGTATTCCCTGGTTACTTACTAAGTAAGTTGGTGAGTGGTCCTTCTTTCTTTGTCAGGTTTCAAAAACAGACTGCCCTGAGACTTCTGTCTCATCTAGTAATAAAACAGTGATGGATTACAGAATGACATCACATACATCTGATCATCTGACTTCTGGTTCCCACACTACCCCCCTTTACTAGAAACTGAACCAGAAATCAGCACATATGTGTTACCATACACACAGATAGAGTGTTGCTGAGATGTGTTATAGTATCTGGAAGCTATAAAACCATTTCAAAACTTTCACCCTTCCAAGGTAGCAATTACCTCACCACTAAGGACAATACAGTAGGATTTCTAGTCCTGGTTTTCACAGACATTTCATCGCTGAGTGCAATTAGCACTGTGAGATGCAATCTTTATGGCCTAAACCAGGTAACTTAATTTCAGACTATTTTTCAAATTTAGCTGGACTGAGATTAACCTTTTCTCTTTCAGTATCCTTTGTTACAATATATTCATATCAACAGTTACACTACAGTCTGACATTCAGATGTATTCCTTTTCTGTCCAGCAGGACCCACTGTTGGTACATTTTTAACACAAGCTGCTTTACAAATACATTTTCAAAATAAGCATCTGTACAAATCAATTTGATATAGAAATGACATATAATTCTTTACAAATCTCCAGCTAGCTATGGTGGCATATGTTACACATCTACTGCCCTACTACTCCTGGCATAGCTGAGACTGTCTCACATCATCACAACTACATACAGCATTTTCTTGAGATTCATGTGGTATCTGGCCTCCTAATCCACCATGCACATATACAGTCATTAGTCCATATCCAGCTGTGTTACAAAAGTGTGTCTGGTAAGTCTTTTCAAGTGTGCAGATGGAGGCTGACATGGATGGTATGTTTGTGTGTGTGTGTGTGTGTGTGTGTGTGTGTGTGTGTGTGTGTGTGTGTGTGTGTGTGTGTGTGTGTGTGTTTGTGTGTATGTTTGTGTGTGTGTGTGTGTGTGTGTGTGTGTGTGTGTGTGTGTGTGTGTGTGTGTGTGTGTGTGTGTGTGTGTGTGTGTGTGTGTGTGTGTGTGTGTATTGCCCCTGACATCCACCATTCCTGTGTACTGGAGAAATGCCTCGTGTATACCCTGTAATATTCTAATCAACACCAGATCTGATGCTAGTCAGCCAAAGCTTACATGGCTCTAGAGCTAACTGTAACAAATGTCTTCTCCTTGCTCATCTTTGTACAGGTGCATCAATGGGTACTGCTAAGTCTAAAAAAGTAGTTTGTTCATCAAGGGTTTAGGTTACACAGAAGAAGTTGAAGTTAAGTTATGTGGTGTCCCCTATCATGTCATTTACTCATTCTGCAGATTGTGTAAGCCTGTATTACTGCTTGTTGAGTTATCCACCTGCTGTGGGCTGGTAGAGGTCTACCAGTATACTTTATGACTGCATACCACTGTCCTCAGGCTGTATCATGAGCATGACTGCTTTGTCATTGTAGTTGACAGTCATTCTGCTTCAACATCAGCCTGCTGTGCTGAAGCACAGAATGTGGTTGTTTCTAGAGCTGACCATATCTAGAAATATGTCAATATCTGGTTAATGTGACCTGTGATAGGTGGAATGATTATTATATAAAGATAAGATACCCATAATCAACATACATTGCCTATGCAGTTTGTGCCGCATGGGATATTAATGACATACTGTACCGGAAAATGAGACATGTAAGTATTATATGTACACAGGTACCAACTACATATAAGCATAATTAAGTAAAACCAGATACGCACTAATGTTCCACACTGCCTGACTGTGGTTGTTGCAGGATCTGAAATTGCTGGCATTAACACCATCTCAGATGATTCCCACAGCATCCTCAACTGCATCAAAGTCACCCCTCACTTTATAGGTAGAATCTTGGGTTAAAGGTCAGAGTGTGGAAGGGCCACCACCAGTGTTGCTAGAGGCAATTGCACTCTACTCAGTTTTTGTCCAGGCATGTCAAACCATGTAATTTGTTCTTTTCCTGCTCTTTGCCAACATGGGGTTCCTTTCCTCTGCAGCATTTTTATCAGTCACTACTTGATTCTCTGCCTTAGCTCCCTCTGCCTGTTTTGATGCTGAGTCCCGACCCATTTTCCAAAAAGACATTTTCTATACTTTCTCGGAACATCCAAGATTTCCTTCATGACTGAGGTTGTCCTTGCTGTGCCTTGCTCCCTGCTGGTGCTATATTTTCTAACCTGCAAGCACGTTTTTCCAAAATTACATCTACCTCACATGTATGTCACTTTAAGCAATTATTGATCCCACTTGTCACTACATAATAATAATAATAATGATAAATAAAAAGTATGACAAGCACAGTAAAGTGATTCTGAGTTCTGTTTGCCTTTTCTTTGCAATAGTGACTGTGTAATGCATTCCTCTGCTACATAAGTGAAATGCACACCTATAAATGTTTTCTGTGAAGGTGTAGTACAGTGTGTATTAAATAATTGTTCAGGGATGTCTCTCTTTAATTTAATGAAGGTAGAATAGTCCTGGGCATTGCCCATTGTCAGGGATCATTGTATATGGTATGCCACTTCACAGGTATCGGCAACACTGAAAATGAAACCTTCCATATTCCCATGTTCTTCATGTTTAAGCAGATAAATAATCTAATATTTCATGTCTTACTGGTAAATACAGGCAAATGTTCAACAGGACAGAATAAATTACATGACTGCCCTTTCCAAATTTTCCCAGGTTATCCCTTCGTTTAATCAGCCTTTTAAGTTCATCTACCCTTTTGATCAACTTTCTTAGAAGCACAGGGCCCAGTAATCCTAAAAATGGTACACTGAAGCAGTTTGCTGTTAGCTGGGTCTGATTTGAGAAGTGCTTTTGCAAATGAGGCACAGGCATACTGAGCTCTGTGAATCAGACTGCAGCATACATGTGTTTCCACTCTTATCGGCATAGCTGCATTCAGTTTGCTGTGGACAAGCTGAGCTTTGCTTATGCTTGAGCATGACAGCCATTCACTCCTCAGTTATGCTCCAGCATGCTACACCTTGTATATGGCATTCATGCATTCATATGCTTGCCTGTGGCCTGTTTTCTCCTTCTTAGTCTGTAAGGTTACCAGTTGTCCTGATTCACACTGCACAGTCACTACCAAAGAGAAGCTGCATCACGTCACACATGTTGTCAAATTTCTTACCCAGATGTTGTTCTGTAACCTTTGTTACTACTGCAGAGAACAATTACTCTGTATGTGGACACCCTTAAAAACATATAAAACACAATGAGGATATCAAATACCACAAAGATTAATGTTTATTTCTTCTATAAAAAAAAAATAAAGGTCAGTCCTTTGCAGTGGATATGGATATGGACTGTCCTAATGAATATCACACCTAGTAAGTGTGGATTCTCCCTAGTATCCTAGTCTCAGACGTCTACTGTTCATTCTTAATTTGGTATTTAACTTCACAGTTATAGAATTCATTAAAGCCTTGGTCATGCCCCATGCTGGTTCAAGCAAGAGACCACAATACTTCTCTACCTGCTATCTGAGCAATATCTATTGAAATTAGAGAAAAAACATCACAGTTGGCGCATCTACTGTCTTCATTGACAGGGATTCCTCACTTGGGTGAGCAGTGCTGCTACAGGTATGCCAACCTGCAGAGGTAGAGGAGGAACCATATTGCTGGGTGGGTTTCAGAGGTTTAGGACTGAAGATCAGAATTTTGTAGTATATACTGTATTTCCTATGGTAATATATACTGATATCTAATATTTAGCTTACTATTTACTACTTCTGTATAAATATGAAAATAACTAAATGATGACTGTCAAAACTTTGACTGGATAACATCAAAAACTTGCATGTTGTTGCACTAGTACACATGTACCGAGAAACAACCCCTGCTGATTATATATACTACCTCCGAGATTGCACAAAATCAGGAAAAGAGCATATTCCCCCACCCCGAGAATAGTGTGATTTCACACACCTGTTGACCATCTATTTAGCTGACCAACTGCGGTTGACCAAACACATGTTGACCAAAAACCAGTGCATCCTTATATATATATATATATATATATATATATATATATATATATATATATATATATATATATATATATATATTTATATTTATATATATATATATATATATATATATATATATATATATATATATATATATATATATATATATATATATATATATATATATATACTTGTGTGTGTGTGTGTGTGTGTGTGTGTGTGTGTGTGTGTCTGTGTGTGTGTGTGTGTGTGTGTGTGTGTGTGTGTGTGTGTGTGTGTGTGTGTGTGTGTCTGTTTCTGTATGTGTGTGTCTGTGTATCTGTGTGTGTGTGTGTGTGTGTGTGTGTGTGTGTGTGTGTGTGTGGTGCAGTAGTAAGTGTTCATGCGTTATGCAAGGAAGTAAAATGCAGATGGTAATGGCTGTTGTTAGAAAGGGATATTGCTGCCCTCTCAAAATTATATTTGAGCATGTTTATTTGCTGTATTTGTTATATATTTATGCAGTTCAGTCGGATATTTTTCATTCTAATGATTCTAATAATTGTGGTAAAATAATAGGTTAATAACATTTAATTTGTAACTTATTAGCAAACATCAATTTACATTTTTAAAATGTATTGATATTTTGTTACACCTGCATGCAAATTACTATTGTTTATGTATCTGGGGATTTCCAGAACTTTCCTCAACTTTATCAATGGCAATATGCAGACATCTACCACACCCAGCAGGGAGGCTTACCCAACATACATATCAACTGTCAGATTTTTGCAGAATGTCCAGATTTTTGCTTCACATTTTTTGGTTTGTTCCTCATAAAATGTGTGGTTTTCTGACAAAACACTGATGCCAGAAGTCATTAAATGGCAAACATTTGACTTTCAGTCTTTATATCCTTTAGAAAATGCATGCTGAAGCAAAACCTCTTACTCTAGCAACTTTTTAAGTGTATAAGAGCAGTATTTAAAGTTTGTCCCTATTTTGGGGGTTTTGTCTCCCTATTATTTTTGGCTTTGTCCAGATTTCTTGAGCTAAGAGGTTTAGAGGTATGAGGATATGTGTCAGACAATGCTCATTAGCTTTGCACTCATGCAAACTGCAATGCTTTAGGCCGTATTACAGCTGAGTGCGCCTCCAGGTATTTCGGCAGATACGTTCTAGTGTGCCTATAAGCACCAAATAATGCTTGTTCATATTTGCATTAATAATTCCAAAATCATCAGAATATTTTATCTTGAAGCATACATGATGGCAAACACAATTATATTGATATTTAACCTCTATCTAATACAGCTACAGAGATATAGAACATTATTTGTATATTGTTTATTTGTATTGTAATAATTTTCATATTTGTCTAAATATCTCAACGTTCAGACTACAGAGACAGAAGTGCATAACCTCATATGAAAGCTTACAGCTGTATGAATTAAATCTTGCTGGCAGTATGTGTCTTGCTTGGATGCTTACTGAGATGTCATAATCTGTTTATACAACATTACAACATTAATATTCACTGCCTTTATTTTGGGGTATAAAATCCAGTTTAAAGCATCAAACTGAACAAATGCAACTAATATAAAGATTAATTTATCCTGAATAGTTTGTTATTTACAGTTTTCTTTCATCACTTACGGTTCCAGAGATACAAATATTTAAACTGTAAGGTGATAACTTAATTTTTTAAAGGCTCAAGCCATACCCACTGGGAGTTAAAGGTACACACTCAAAAGAGCTGTACTGGAAAGAACGAGTTAATTACACACAGAAATAATGATGACACCACAGAAGTACTAGCAATAATAAGACAGATATAATACCAGCTGAACATTAATGGCAATAATTCCTTGCACCTTAGAGTGGACACTTGAAAAAGGTTTGCAAGCTTGCAACACTTAAGTCTTGTGTCTTCATGAAACTATTTGCTGGGGTTGTCATGGTAGAAAACCATTCAGAAACAGACATATTTCTAAACCTCTTACGTTTCTCCCAGCACATTTTTAAACTCAGGAATGTTAAGTACATACCCTTTTCTGCAGCAAAGATATACAACACTATAGTTTTCCAGAATGGATACTTTCTCAACTTTACAGCCATAGTTTTACACTAACTACATTCCTATGACCCTCTCATACATTTACACAGAACAAAACAAGGGGGTGCTGTAGAGAATGAAGGATAAAAGAGGTGGAAGGTGTTGCCATATGGTAACCTTTCCTATTAAAGATAACAGAAGTAGGAAATATTGCATTGCTTTCAGCCAGAATGCACACGTGGGATGAGTAAACAACTTTTTTCCTATTTTTTTTTGTCTTTTTCATATCTCAAAAGCCCTTGAGGTAGTTGCTTGTAACTGGGAGCAGCACAAACAGAGAAAATATGACAAATACTGAAATAAAATAATAGAAAAGTATATAAAATATGTTGATTAATAAAGTAGCACATTTCAAGTTGTCAGATCATCATAGTCACAGCATAAATAATTATTATATACATCCCACAACGACTTACCTACTTGCCACTCTTAATAGCCCCCAACATTATATATAAGCCTACTGCCTGTACTGCACTAACATTTGTTCTTTCTACCTATCTCCCTAATAGAGCTCAAAGATCTCTAAGATCCAAAGACAACTTCTTCCTGTACACAAGCCAAATAAAACTGCTGTAAAATCCCTATATTCCTATTCTACTGTCAAAGCTTGAAACAAACGTCCCACAAACATTAAATCAAACATCAACTTCCTCTCATTTAAAATCATGCTAAAGGAATACTTAATTAAAACATGGATCTCTTCCTGCTCTAACCCTACTTGACATGATATCCTTTTCTACCTACCCCAATCTACCCTTTCACAATATCTAACTCTCCGTCCCTTTATCACTTCTTCCACTTTCCACCTTTTAGTTATCCATCTACTATCTATAATAGGCCTAACTTCTCTTTGTAATCTCCATACCCCACTACCTTAACACACCAACTACTTTCTTTTTCTCACTCTAGCTCCTTTTCTCTATGCTCTTATATTGCCCTCATTCCTTACCCACTTAACCCACTTGCTGTATAGCCCTTTCTCATCCCTTACACTGTTTTCTTCTCTTGTGTTTCACTGACTGTCACTACTATCAAAATATAACTAATGTCTTAGACTCTAGTTTTCCTCCTATAATAATGTATTATATTATTTGTAATAGTTTCTAGCTTTCTTGTGTTCTTCACATGCTTTATTGTATACTTTTATTGTCTTCATTGTTTTAACTTTTCTATTAATATTTCTTTTTACATGTATTTGGAGCTTTTCTCCCCGGGCCTCTGCTGAAAATGGGTCTCCCTGGATCCAGTAAAACTTCCTGGTAATCAAATGTCAAATAAATAAAATATATAATAAAGAAATACAAAATCAGTGAGGTTTATGAAGATTTATTATACTGAACCAGTGAAGGGGAAGAAAATGTACTATGTCAATAATAATTACTTTGACAGTGAAATCATTATTTGTCATCAAAACAGTAGTTGTCAGTATTTACTCCTGCAGTACTTCATAGCAGATTGTTAATAATATGCCATTCCAGAACTTAAAGCAGTTTTTCATTTGTATTACACAAAACACAGTACGGTGGTGCAGTGGTTAGCATTGCTGCCTCACAGCAAGAGATTCTCCAGTTTGATTCTCGACTGGCGTGCCTTCTGTGTGGAGTCTGCATGTCCTCCCTGTGGTCACGTGGGTTTTCTCTGGGTGCTCCGGTTTCATCCCAAAGACATGCAGTAGGTGAATTGGACACTCTAAATTGGCCCTAGGTGTGCGTGTGTGTGCCTTCTGTGGAAGGTTGGGTGCCAGGCTGGCAACTCGACACCATAAAACTCCACTGCCAATCATGAGTGGACAGATGATGCGCTGTGGTGACCCCTAACCGGGAAAAAACAGAAGAAGAAGACACAAGACACAGTAATACCAATGAATATCAAGAAATACTTCAGTATTCAGTCATTGCATTAGCACCAGCAAAATATGAGACATTGCTTTTAGATTCAATAATAAAATACATCATTTTCAGTTATTAAAATAAGATCATTGGCTTCTTAACATTTATGAGTCCATTTGTTGTCTCAATCGTTCTCTCTTTTTAATTTTTTTTCCTTGGCCTTTTGTGTTTTTTCTTGCAGGTCCAGCAGTTCCTAGAGCAGCTCCTCTAGAAACCTCACAGGTGAGGAAAGATCACTACCTCTTAATGCCTGCCCGAAGACATCTTCACAGGGTGGGAACAGTGGTACCACCCCTGGAGGCTCCATGTCGTGTGGCAGCCTGGTAAGCCCAAATCCTGAGCTTTGGGACCCGGTTGAGGCTGTAATTGACAGGACCATAGAGAGGCAGTTGCACCTGTTTGAATCTCTCCTCCAGCAGGTACAAGACTTGCTAACCCCTGATCATTGATCCACAGGAGATCTCAAACTCCCACACCACTGGAGATGTGTGCAGGCTCACTCTCACAGCTTGTCGCCAAACAATGCAGGATACCATATGTGATGTTACATGCATAAGCATTATTCTACACATAACTTCACCCGATTCTTCTCCTTTTACTCATCTCACATGTGGGAAACCTGTGGGTGTTTTGTTGATGGGCTGAGAAGTTATAAAACCAGCACTGCTTCTTCACTCTTTCTTCATTTGCATGTAAGTATAGCATTAGCAGCCTTATTCAGATTCCTGTTAAGCATCTGTAAAGTGGGGGGATTATGAATTCCACCATTAATTTCCACATCTCTTTCATTAATTTTTATTAGCTTCTGTCATAAAGCAAGAGAATTTCTCATTTGTAATGGGTCTACTGTTCTTAGCTGCCATGTGCTGCTTTTCAGTGGAGTACCAATTAATTTTAAATCTTTTGTTCCACCGTCTGTCATAAAATGCTGTTTCTCCATGTCACATATATAAAATTCAACATCTGTGTTCTAGTTTCATATGTCAATGTCAGTTTTGACAGCTGTAATAACTTTTTTACCTCTTTTTTCATTTGCACATACTCAAAGCATGGCCTACAGTTCTGTAGAATATTTGTACTGTGGCCCAGATAACTAGAGATCAATTAGCAATCAAATATCTAGAAAAGCCAGACAGAGAGAATGGGACTGAGGGGTTATTACTTCAGCTATGCTTAAGAATCGAATAAAAAAGAAATACACTCATTGAGATAAATAAACCGCTGGAAATAAAAATTAAAATGTGTAACAGCAAACACCAGCAGAATAAAACAGTGCCAGGAGTTATAAAAAAAAACATTTATTTGCTAATAAAATTGAAAAGGTAAGTGTTTTCACATCTGCTTCATCAGACCTTCTACCTAAATGTTTTTCATAGCTCCTGCCACTGTTTTATTCCGCTGGTGTTTGCTGTTGCACATTATGCTTAAGAATACTTCAACAAGTAATATTTAGTTGAATTGCAGGGTCCATATTATGTTATCAAAGCTTTTGTTAGTCGTGTAACTAAAGCTCGATCACTAAATATCGAAAACGCAAAACCATGAATGGCAGTTTTCACGCAGGGAAACAATTCGTTTGGCCATTATCCGCATTTTTCCCTTTCTACAATGTGGAGTGATCTCGAAGTTGGTATATTTATTTAGGGGGGTGTGGGGGAATGTTCGCGGTTTTGCATTTTCGATATGCAGTGATCGAGCTTTAGTTACTCGACAAATTAAAGCTTCGATCATGTAATATAGACACATAACTTACACAAGCAATTTTGCAGGAGAAAAGCCCACTCTACGCCTCCCATATCCATTACTTAAATATATTAACTCCATGACAGCACAATAGCATGGGAAAGAGGAAACTTTAATTAATAGTATAAAGCAGTCTTCCACAAATAGCTATCCTGCTATGCCTAATAATGCACTAAGGACTTTCAACTATATGGGCAAACCAACAAAAAAAATTTTACAAATAAAAGATTGCTAAAAGACAACTCATCAAAGTGTAGGGAAAGCATGGTCAGTGCTGGCTTGACCATCCTTGGAGGTTAGAGAGAGAGGAGGTAGCCTGAACCACACCACTGGATACTCTCAATAGAGAGTTGGAAGACTGTAACAGCTATATAGCTTTGGACAGTACATTTGAAATTGCTGGGCGTCAATTACATTATAGCCAGGACAGATTGTGTGGAAGCACACACCTGTTTAGGGCCA
This sequence comes from Protopterus annectens, assembly GCF_019279795.1. Lineage (NCBI taxonomy): Eukaryota > Metazoa > Chordata > Ceratodontiformes > Protopteridae > Protopterus > Protopterus annectens. Next base: position 891,641,743 of record NC_056744.1, on the reverse strand, counting down.
CACTTTGTAGAGTTTAATATATCACCACACATGGAAAGCTGTCAAGGGGGAGGCTAAGTTTCATTCAAAAAATCATATGTAAAGTGTTAAAGGTGATGTTATACCAATGCTGCAGCTCTTCTTCCTCATCAGAGTATATCGAGCGACGAGCGCATGAAAGTTCACTGCAGATGATCAGAGTGGCACAGCTGGAACAAAAGAAATACTTTAAAACATTCTATCATTATGGATCTTTTAATATCACTTCCCGGATTTTTTTTTTTTTTTTTTTGCAACAGCCCATAGCGTTGTATCATATTTTCACCATCTAAGAGTTGCTTGTTTTAGATGAGTTCATATTCTGTTAATAGTATATACTCCATTCTCAACCAAATCTTGTTGCAAACCTAGTGTGTGCTTGACTGTTACTCTCATAGATACTGCTATGTTGATTTTTTTTAAGTAATTGATCTTCCTCAGAGTGTGGTATCTGCAGTATGCTTGCATAGCATAAGCTAAACCCATATCTGTCTCTTAGTACATTTATGAGCACTTCACCAAACTTGCAATACTCTGGTAGTCTGCACAGAATTGCCATAAATTCTGGAATAGTTTTATGCCTCAGTTTTCTGTTAGGGAATTCAAAATTTTTGCAGTAATCAATATTTTTGTGGTTCAAATACTTCAGTGAGATTTTTATGATTTCTCTTGAGTTGTTTTCACAGGTGATTTTACTTCATGTACATAACACTAGATTGTACATTTCTTATCCACTCAAGTTGGGATGTTTGCCTGTTTTTGCTGCTTACTAGCTGTTGTAGCAATGTTTTAACTGAATGGTGGCATACTACTATTTCTCCAAGACTGCAATATTTCATAGAAAGAATAATAAACATTTCCATTTGTAATATTTGAACAATAATATTGTTTAGTATTTGGAAAATATTGTTTTTGCCCAAGTTGCCTTGATCCTGAAATAAAAAAAAAATGAAGGAGGCGTGGGGATAACATACCCATATGAAGGGTGCAGGAGGTTCTGCCCCTGCACATAAAAGGGTATTTATATAAATGTATGTTACATTGAATTTGTTCAGTATTCTCTTAATCATTTGATCATTTGTAATACATACATTATCCTTAACAGGGTCACAGGGAAGCCAGAGTGATCCCAGTAAAGCTATTGGCATAAGGCATGAAAGCTTTCTTGGATGACACAACAGTCCACTCATGAAAAACATGGTACACCAGGTTGGAACCAAACAAGACAAACAAGCACTTTGAGGCAGCAATGCTAATCACTGCATCAGCACATGTAGTAATTAACTCACTACCTTTAATGCAATGTGTGCTACATGTTACTATCAACCTGCTACTACTACTGTAATATTATCAGAATCAATTAATACCTTTTGTACGTATATGTAAATACACTGACTCTTTTTTTATCAACGTATCATACCATTAATAAGTATCTTTCTCTTGAAACTGCTTCACTGTTGCCTTGAAAAAATTGTACAATCTGTTATCCAAAAAGTGCATTGTTTGAACATTAAAGTCACTTGTAGTTCCTTGAAATATTTAAAAAATGTAATTTTATAATATACCACCCATGTGGGAAAGACCTCCAAAACTTCTCAACTTATAAAGTTCCTCTGTCATACAACAGTGGGGAACAGTGCAACTTCAATGATCACTGAAAGTGCTTTCAACAATTAGTATTCAACCAAACAGCATTTGGAGCGAATGACTTTGGTGATCAACTGGTTTATGGATATATCTTGGATCAATTTACTGTACATTAGCTATAACTGAATATTCTCTGCAAAAAAAAAAAAAATTCATTAAGACACAAAGATCAGAGCTATAATTTAGTGCATCTTACACTCACAGTGGCTTCTGCTTGTTTGATGCGCCAAGCTGATACATGCATATACATAGAGACCTGTGCATATCTGGCACAAACTTCCTTGAAACCTTGTGATTCGCTATTAATATAATGCTTCTGCATTGGTTAAATAGGAAGTGTACAGAATGAGTAATTGTAGTCAATACACAGTTTGCAAAAAGTAGTCAACAAATGAGTTTTAGACATCTCTCACTCAGCTAAACTTATCAAAATACGATTTATGGTATTAAATATTACCTACAGGCCCATTTACTTAGTCTCCTACATGCTGGTGAATTTGTTTCTGGGCACATTCTGTCCTTTCTTGTTTTGCTGTTAAAGACATTTAAATTGCATATTCTCTTGTGGATGTGTCTGAAAAAGTGTCTATTGTAAAAATCGCCAAAAGTGTTCACCTAGTTATAATTAATGAAGTCCAAGTTCTCAGTTCATTACCTGGGTGGCTATGCAATTTAGTTTTTGTTAAATAATGATAAAAACTGAAGTAAAACAGTGGTGTGAAAATCACTACACCTAATTCACCAGGTTTGAATGCTGCAGCAGTCCATTCCCTGAAGTATATCAAGTTTACAGGTTTAGGGGACAGTGTTTGCTCCCACAGAAAAGCAAGTTTTTCATATTGTGTAGATGCCATTTCAGACTGGCTATTCTCATCAGAATAGTATTTATATTTATGACTATTTTTTAACTGTCCTGGAGCCAATAAAATATGTTGTAAAATTCAAATGAATTATAGCCCTGGCGTCCCTCCACCAGCTGGAACAGAGAGGTCACGGTGGCAGCAGCCTGTCCTAGGATCGATCCTCATAACACAAGCACAGCACTCCAAAGGCAAAGTAGGCAAAAATATATATGAGTCATTGTCATGGGCAAGGCTCAAAAGACAAACCCACATCCATAGGTACAACAAGGGATAAGAAACTAAAGTAAATGCTACAAATGCCAGAAGTCTAAACCCAAGAGGTTATACCTCATACCATGCTTTTCGGCCCCAACTTGGACTGAACCACAAAGGAGGAGGGGGGATATTCATTCATCAATACCACACACACACCCAGGTTGGTGGGCAAAACCTAAGCATCAGCATATCCAGACTGCAACAGTGCAACTAAAACTGCCAGCCCGGTTAGCCTTTATAGCTACAGACCAACATAGACTGGGAGCATTACTCTGCTCCAACACCTTAGCCCAAAAGGTTTCCTAGAATAAACTCAAATGCTATGGAACAACTTGTTACCCACTGGGGACTCTATGCTCCAGACCAGAAGTGTATCCCTCACTGGTAAGATCAGACCATAAACTAATCTCACTGGATATGAACCTAAAACACAAATACATTTTAAGCTCTGTCAAGAAGCAAAGCCAGTATTCATGAAGAAATTAGATAAGAGTTTTGAGATTTAATGAGGGTAGCGTTTTATATTAACACAACATAATGTTGGCCAATACACACTGTGTTGTTATACTCTGGCACATAATGAGGGCCATAAGATGTTTAAATCCTTTCACTAAATATAATATAAAACATGTAAAGAGGGTATAAATATTCAAATACATGTGTTAAGTTTTTCTTAAAACAAAGAATGCAGGACAGGATTGTGGTGATGCTGGATCATTGCTATGACCTATGCAATTATTGCTAGACTGATTATGTCTATATAAACCTAAAAAGGTTCCCCACCGTGCCTTTTGACAGAGGTGACCTGACTATGTTTCCAGCAACTCATGTATTCTCAGTCCTGTACTTGTGCTTGAAACTGGAATGGAAAATGAATGCAGCAAACAAGTGCACAATTCTCATCCTTCAAATATTCACTGACATGAGATCCATGAAACTAAGTCCAATTTCTCAGCTGCTCCAGAGCACTGTCTGGGTATGTGACTTGCTCAAAGTCCCTTAGTAGATAAATGGAGGCAAAGGGGAAGTTGCTTGTTAATGGCTCATAGCCTTAATCTTCTGCAGTATCTGCCAAACTCTTCAGTGTCCAAAAGCATGACAATGGATATGTGAAAGAAAAAACTTAGGCCATTGCAATTCATAAATAGTGCTACACAATGGTATGTCTGTATGCAGACCTAACTCATTTGTTGCTATAGTACTCTGAGCATAGAGCACCTATGCAGTTCCCACCCCTGCAAAGTTGTCTATGATTCAGAACTGGAAAGACACTGTGTACAGGTTGGTTATAACACATATAACTCATTGGACCGGCACAACATACCAGCAGTTGGTGTTCTTTTGATCAGACTGATCTACTTTCCCGGTTGAGCTGAGCAACATCAGCATATATTACACACATATAGGTGAAAGCATATTTTTGTTCAGCAGGAAAAAACTAATATTTACAGAGTCTCCTGTGGTGCAGTCAAACATGTTACTACAACCTTACCCTCATCACTCACTGCAGTGATGTTGTAACACTCTAGCCAATTGGAGTGCTTCATTTAAATATATTGTAATTATGTGCAATTTGCAACAATAGGAAATTATCTCAATATTTCTATAAATAACTCTTACCCATGACAGTTAACAGCAATGCTTTGCAGTCAGTAAGAGTGTACTTTATTATTATGATTGGTTTACAATTTGTTCTTTGAGCTGAATGTTATTGTTGTAAATGGAGCAATGTGATTATGCTCCAATATCAGCAAAAAGATAGTGAAGCGCTACAGTTGTATGAGACATGATCTTAAAAACTGTTATGCTCTACCCCTAACAGCTGTGAAGACGGGATCTTGCACTAGTCACTTGCAAATGACATCACCAGCCAGCAAACCACAGCAGCAGAACTAAAAAAGACAGCTTCATTTCTGCCTGCTGTGCCTCTAATCTATCCCTAACCTTCTCACAAAACATCACCTGCACCTGATGTGTGTTGCAATGTGACAGTGCTCACTAAGTGCTTTATTGGCTATGAAGCCAGCAAAACATTTTGCATTTTTTTCTTCTCCCTTTTTTCTCTAATCCGTAGTACCAGGAGCAGATGAAACTCCTTGCACTACAAAGAGTTATGATCAGGTCATTGATCATAACCTTGTGTTATTTATGCTTCACATGGATGCCAAGATTCACCTCGAGCTTTACTCTCAAGGTGAATTTTTTGACATCCATGTCTCGACACAATAAAGCAGTTACAATCGGTGATCTGCTCGTAATCCTGTCTATTGCGATCCATGTCTGTGAACTGATGCAATAACAGTGCTCTGTGTTAGACATGTATGGCATGCACTGCTGTTTTATATGAGTGCATGCTATGTTTGTGAATTCAGATGAATGTTATTATGAGGTGGGTCAACCCCTTTACTTCCACTGTAGAAAGCTATGCCTACTTTACCTCCTAAATAATGGAACAAATATTGTGGTCACAACATCAGTAAAGACAAGGGAAGTCTGTGGGTTTTGGAAAAATTCATGTATTTTCTATTATACCTCATGTGAATTCAGAAAGAAAAATGGCTTTTTCTGAACTACACTCTGGGATTCAGAAAGACTTAAAATGATGTGGAAGCCTTTACTTGAAAAGTTTCTACATCACCCTAAGCCTTTTGAAAAAAGCCACCATTCAACCATTGAGTTTTTTTTCTCTCATGGGACCTGAGTGCTGAGAGTATTATCAAAGGCAAAGCCATATGTAAATACAGCAGTCTGGGTAAATGAACAATGCTGCAATTCCCTGATAAATGTCCACACCTCTCTATTTGCATGACTGAATGATTCTCTGAATTGCTCGGCTGAGTGAAATTTTACTCAAGGAGGAATAAGTGACCAAAAACACAGCAGTCACCCATTCACAACAATGGCAATACTCCTGGTGCAAGTAAGGTCAGTGATAACATGGGGGTGGGAGATATGGTGGTGTATGTATGTGGAAACATTTCTGTGTGTGTCTGTAAAGGCATGAATGAGGTGTGTATGTGTGTGTGTGTGTGTGTGTGTGTGTGTGTGTGTGTGTGTGTGTGTGTGTGTGTGTGTGTGTGTGTGTGGGGGGGGGTTGCTGGCTTGAGTATACAAGTGTAAATGACTGCTTCTGTGAGTGTGAATGAGTGTGGGTGGACTTGTGTAAGGATGTGGGGGTGTACAATGGGAATTTCTGAAAGTGTGTGTGTCCATGGGTGTCTGAATCTGTGTGTAAGCGTAGGATTACCTTTGTTAACATGATGCATGGGCTGCTAGAGAGAACACTCTCACCGTCATGTCTGGCAGTGCAGTGTTCGATTCAAAGACATGGTAATGAGATGATAATGAGGTCTTTCTCAATGTGACTATTCCTGTCGCTGAATCACATTTTCTTACCCTCACACTAACTGACCACACCCACATTAGGTAATTAGTGCAAGCAGTGAGAACTTTAGTAAATCTTAGGGACAGTGTTTAAAACTGCATAATTTATGCATTTATAATATGGAAAAATATATGCATACATGAACTACCATATCCGAATGGTGTAAAATGGATATTCTTGAAACACAGAATGAAATATGAAACAGTATCAATGTTATTCTACCAGTGTTTTTAAAAATTCTACATATGTTGATAAATGAATTGCATTTTAATTATGCTGCATACATTGCAGTTCTAAAGACCTGCAAATACTGAAAACATTGTGTCATTTTTGTGATTCTGCTATTATTGTACTTAGTATAATTAAAGAATAAATTGCGAAATAGATGACAGTGCAACTTAATCCTTTTGAGAAAAGATTATTGCAATTGCTTCCTGTTTGCTTTATGTTTATGTGATCATGTATCCTTATCTAGCAAACTATAAATAACAAGCATAAATACAATATAATCTATTTTAAAAAATGCAAATGTATTTGTAAAAACAAAATGCTCCAAGAACACAGTGTCCAAAGAACACTAGCCTTGTGAGATTCTGAAGTCGTCTTTGGCTATAAGAAATTGCCCTGATAAAGTCAGTTGTACAGTATGAATCTGTATTGATGCATATTCATTAATTTCATAATTCAAGGTCTCCAAGAGATGATGAATGTTAATTCCCAGTTAATGACTAATGAAACTACAGCTAGGCTGTAGGCTGTAGGAAACATTTAAAGAAAGCATTACACTTCTTGACATCCCCGATAGTCCAGAGGCATATCAGATCTCAAAAAGATGGATGAAACTTTGTCTTTCTAACCCCGGTCTCCCTTCTGCATATGCTGAAACGCGTCTAATTAAAAGATGCATTTTTATTTCCTTTCAGAAGCTTTGAGAATACACTTATTCGTGCAGTATTTAATATATTAATTTAAAATTAATGCAAAGTATGGTACAGAGCTAAATGCAGAGCTAACTGTAAATTGAATTAATCTAACTAAACTGTTCCATTGCCTTTCTTCTCATACTGTACAGTGTGATAGATAATGTACTTTGTTAAATGGATAACAATGGGAATGTTTTGGCTTACTTTCCCATCTAACATCTAAACAAACATAGTCATATAATGTCATTTTTGTCTGTGTATGTTTTCCCACTGACCATCAAGTACTGCCCTCTTGGCTGCTGTATAGACACATTATTTCTATTGGGTAAGAATTGTAGGGCTCATTCATTCCAATGGTGCCAAGGCTGAGCATGCTAAGAGAGGGAGCTGCCATTCCTGTGGTAAGGACTGAGGTTTTTACAGTTAAGCCTTTGCATGCCTCTGCAAAGACATAACTAGCCCTTGACTTCAAAAAAATACAACTTATAACTTCATTAAATCAATTCCCCCCCCAATTCTCAAGAGCCTCTCTTACTCTACTATTATACTATTTAAACACGCATTACACTTGTGGCTCCTATTCCATAAATCTGCCTAACAACTTTACTACTATCATACAAACACTCCTGTTTCTTTTTGCCTAACCCCTAAATTAATCTTTTAGCACCATTTCCAACTACCTTTCTCCTTTACATATTGCTTTGCTCTATATACATTCATAGTCACACCCCTCTCTAGCAGTACCTATCTATTCTAAATTGTATCTTCTACTTTTTCCAAATAAACTCTCAATTATTTCTATTTTACCTACATTCTTAATCTCCAGCCTTTTAAACCCTGCTATTCGTTATGTTATAGAGAAGATACAGGGTCAACCCAACTCTCTTCCTTCACAGAAAATATTTCTTTCTTACCTACCTTCCATCAGCTTTCAGACTCCACCACCATTAAATATCCTTCTACCTTCTACTTCCTTTTCCTTCTTCATCCCTGCTTCTCCGCTACCTGCCAGCGATAACATACAGATCCCTTTACTTAATCACACTATTACTCGGCTTATCCTCTATTCTTCTCCTACTACCAGGCCATCTCTCATCCTACCATGACAATATAATAGCTCTCAACGTATCTCCAACTCTGTCCCAACCACCTATTCATACTTCCTCTCTATACTCTGCACACATCTCATTAAATCTATTTAATGATGTCACTCACCTTTAATGTATATATAACCTGATTAAGTTCATTTCAACTCAAGCAAAATAAAATTAGGCATAAAAATACTCTTCAAAAACAGGTCTCAGTAATTCCCCAATATACTAAAATCCTTCTAGTAGAAGATATTTACCCAAATCCTGGACCCACCTATCACAAAGAACATCAAGGCAATTCTGTTCTGCACACTACTCTAACCCTAAAACATTCAGTCCCCAGACTCTCTAATTCAGCTTTTACTGCCATAAATGTCAGAAGCATAAGTAGTAAAATTGCTGAACTACGTGCTTGGATCATTCAACATAAGTCTGATATTCTCGATGTAACTGAAACTTGACTTAAACCCAGCAAAAATTACTCTGAAATTATACCTTCCAGCTATAATATCATCTGGAATGATTGTATAAAGAGGAAAGGTGGTAGCAGAGCTTTAATATTTCCCAACTACTACATATCCCCCTACAACAAGCCATTACCAATATTCAATTCAGCTTCCTATAACTTTCCTGAGATGAAACAACTATAAACAAACAGATATTACTATAGTTTACATCCTTCCTGGCAACTATTCTAGAAGATATCCTACATTGGATATCCATAACAATTTCAAAGAAATACTATTAGGTGGTGTGAATGTCAGTTGATTGAACATAAACTATAACTGCCCTACATCTAGCATGAAACTATTTGGTTTCATACAACTAATTAACAGCCTCACACATTATGCACTTAAACAGCATGTTTACAAAACAACACAAAACCTTTCCAAGTTTAATCCAGAAATGTTCATTACTAACCTATCCTCTATTAATTGGAACTTCCTGAAAATTCTCCTCTTAGGTGATGGTGTAAATGAATTCAGTAAAACTTTCCTGAATATCATAAATAACCTTGCACCTCCTAGAAGGAAAAGACTAAATACAAATAATGCAATTTGGCTATCCAAAAAGAGTAGAATGTTAATGCAGGATAGAGAAAAAGCAAGGAAAGAATGTCAAAAATATAAAACACCACAATATGTTGAAATCTTCAGAATGCTTCACATTCATGCTAAAAAGCAAATTAATGAAGGCAAAAACATACTATAATAAGATTCAGAATAATAGCAAACACAACCCTAAAAAACTCTAGACAGCCATTAAAGAAATCTTGTATCCAGGCCATAAATTCAACCCTAAACCCTCTCCCAATAACTCAATACAATTAAATTCTTATTTCATAGATAGTATAGCATCTGTAACCAAGAATTTCACAACATCTGATCCTAACCCTGCCCAGCAGTCATGTATCACCACATCCACTTTCACCTTAAAACCTTAGCCCACATCCTATATAAAACTATTCTTAAACAAACTCAAACCATGCTCTACTTCAGTTGATGACCTTCCAAGTGAATATCTTAAAATAGCAGCTGATAGCATTGCCTACATTCTCTCAATCCTTATAAATAGGTAAATCCCAGAATCCCACATTCCTGCTCTGTGGAAAAATTCACACATTATTCCTATGCATAGAGGAAGAAATTCAACAGACACTACTAACTTTGCACCTATAGCAATCCTATTCTCCCCTTTCCAAAATACTTGACAAATGCATTCAAAAACAATTGCTAAACTATCTCCTGTAGGAAGAACTCCTGACCCCACACACTACATGGATTCCATCCTTCCCAGAGTACTAACACTGCACATTTAACATATACAGATACTGTCAATAAAGCTAGATATAACGTCAAACTAGTCTCCTCCTTATTTTTAGACTTGTCTAAAACATTTGACACAGTGTTACAGCAAACTTCAAGTTTGAATGTCCTCATTAAGTCTCTCCCTGCCCACCCTTCTATGACTCAAAAGCTACCTATGTAATACGGATAAGTCAGTAAAATGGCACTCCACCCTCTCTCCATATCTCCCAGCCATCATCAGTGTACCACAAGGCTCTATCCTTGGTCTCCTCCTCTTTAACATTCTCACCAACACCCTCCACACATCCACGTAACAGGTCTCCCTAATATATTCCACAGATGATTCCACACTCATTTGCACATTTGACAATATGGCACAACTCCAAAACATTACTCAGGAAGTTTTAAAAGCAACTGAAACATGGCATTATAACCCACAAGTCATGTTCAACCCTAAAAAAAAAACTACTACTTTTTTCCCAAATCCCTTTCCCATGAATTAAACAAAATTTAAAGTCTTTTCTCTTAATTATACAACCACTGAAGTCCCTTCTCATAGTAAACTATTAAGGATAATAGTGGATGATAATTTTAAATTCGACCGGTATATACAAAGTTGCATAAAAAAAATCATCAAAACACTAGGGATAGGGGGCATGGCCAAGATGCTGATCTGGTAGCAGTACTTTCCATCAGCTCTCTTGCCTCATTGTTATTCCTGACAGGAATTTTAAGTAATAAGTATCTAATAGATGATATTTCTAATATCAACTAACTTTTAATACCTTGAAGCAACTACAGAAGAATTTGTATCAGTTTTCATCAAAAAATTCCTGTCAAATTCAGTACCAGAGAATCAATAGCATCAGTTATTCAAAATGAGTCATCTTAAGAACTCATCCCAGGACTCTTCTCTGAAAAAGGATCTACATTCAGTAATCTCCAATATCCAGGAACTATCAATAAAAATTGACAAGATAGACAACAAATTTGACACTTTCAAAGAGAAGTGTTCACAACAGCTTGAGCAATTACTGGAAATACTCACACAACAAAAAGGACAAATTTCAGTTATGGAACAGTCATTAAATGACAAAGACTTCAGACTTTCACAGGAAGAACAACAAGCAGAATTTTTATTACAACAGAAAACATTACTGATAGAAAAAATAGATGATATAGAAAATTGAACAAGAAGAAACAATATCCGGATATATGAATTGCCAGAAAAAAATGAAGGGGATAATATAATAAACTATCTCACAACCTGGATCCCAAATATAGTGAAACTACCTGAAGTCCAGGTAGTCCAAAAAACATCTGATCCCACGATAATAATCCACAGGTAGTCCAAAAAACATCCGATCCCATGATAATAATCCACAGGTAGTCCAAAAAACATCCGATCCCACGATAATAATCCACAAGTCAATCAATTCATTAAGTTGTTGAATTAAATTAAATTAAATCAAGTCAATTAATGATTAAGGTATAAAAACCTGGTGAACACAGAGGCACTTTATTCTGATGAAGTTTCCAGTGTTTGGAGATGAAAGTGAATTTTAAACTGCTCTGTATTGCTAAGTAAACTTTTACGTATTATCTACTTTGGATGTTTTTTGGACTACCTGTGGATTATTATCGTGGGGCAGCCTTTATTGGATCCTGTACTACTGGGGAAATTGTGATTTACATACATTTAAAAGCTAAAACAATGCCCTAAAAACAACAAAATAATTTTCTGAAGACAAATTTATTCAAACAACAGGTACTCTACTTTTTTCTTATGGTTACTTTTTTATGTACACTTAAAGTTAACAAAATGTAACAGTTACTTAAAGGTTCAGTCTTTTTTCATATAGACATTTACTTATTTCTATTATTATCCTCCTGTTAAAATATCTTAAATAATAAAAGACAGTCAACATATACCTAAATATGGGGCTTCAGCTAATGCATGCATTATTTAGGAAAGTTTAGTAGCAATAGAAACATTTTAATGTCTTTTGAACTGATAAGCAAATACCTAGAGGTATTAATGGGGAAAGCTAAGTACCATGAGATTGATTACATGTAATGGATAATATAATTACATGGAGGTTTAAATCAAATACATGGATGAAAGAGATGGAGATTTTAAACTAAAGTGAATGCTGGCAGTCATAATTTAACTGAGATTGTGAGCTAGTACTGCTTGATATATCTGAAAAGCATCATGTTCACCTATTATAATGAAGCCATATATCTGTGAACACCTTTTACATAGCTGCACAAGCTTTATCTTGTTTTTCCTGGGAAGAGATAAGCTTAATTTTCTTTCCTTCTCAGGCCACGAGATGACAGCATTAAACATACAGCCACAGTAGCTTTGAAACTCCTCAGATTTCCTCTGCAAAAGCTGTCTATTTATGTATGTTGACGTTTGAACATTAGTACTTGCAATGTCAAGGACCAACGATGATCTCTCAAAACAAATGCTAAATATTTAAAGTGGCAGCACTTTTAATTATTTATGCACACTAAAATAAAATAAGGCAACACAACAATGTATATACTTGATTGCCTAAAATAAAATAAGGCAACACAACAATGTATATACTTGATTGCCTAAAATAAAATAAGGCAACACAACAATGTATATACTTGATTGCCTAAAATAAAATAAGGCAACACAACAATGTATATACTTGATTGCCTAAAATAAAATAAGGCAACACAACAATGTATATACTTGATTGCCTAAAAGGATAGGTGGAAGCAAAGCAAAGGGAGAAGAAGGTAGGGGGAAGAAAAGAAACGGGGAAAAAGAAAATTACACTGCTCACGTTTTGTGCAGCCAGGTTCTTCTTAAAGTACCAGCATGATCTGAGGGTTTTAAATTTTATAGAACTTTAATGACTGTAAAAATTATTATACAGTCTGTTTTCAGTGGATACTCCAGACTATAAAGAGTTTCTAGAGCTCTCTGCCACAGCTGTAACTCTTGGCTGCATGAAATTAGAGGATGTTTCTGCCACATTCATTCAATACAAATAAATGCACATTGAAATATAAATAATAATAATAGACACACATCTAGTAAGTATGTGATGAGAAAGTTGGATGGCATATTCAGGGAGAAAGATGTAGTAGAGATACACTTTTTTGTCATACATATGCTGTCAATGTGTTGGTTTGAAACCTGGCTGTGTTAATACATAACTGTTGCAAGCACTTAATTCAAATACGCCACATATACTAAAACAGCAAAATACAATTTAATAAACTCTTATAATGGCTATTTAAAGTAAAGTAAATGCTATACAATAATGCACTTGTCAAAAATAATGTATGTTCAGCATAACACAGTTCTACACCAACCTAGGAACCTGATATTATTTAATAAATATATTATTGGACAACTTGACATTTTTAGCTTTTTGTTCAGCCTTGAGACTCATGCTGAAATTCTATAATGTTTGAACAATATCCGTATTACAAGCAGATGTCGTTGAACTTTATATTATTTTAACTCATCATCACAAATGATTCTAGGGATATGAGTTTACTTGATTTTATTTACTATATACTAAACATCAGAACATATAAAATATTTTTTCTTAACATGAATGTTTCAACTTATCTACTCTTCTGCATATATATATATATATATATATATATATATATATATATATATATATACATATGATAGAACTAGGAAAAGCACTAACTAATGAACAAGTAATCAATAAGTGTGTGTATATATATATATATATATATATATATATATATATATATATATATATATATATATATATATATATATATATATAATTCAATAAATATAAATAGATTATTTTACATACTAATAACATATATGCACACACTCTTACTTAAAGAATTGATGTTTAATATGAGTTGCTACTCCCTAGAGGAAAATTGTTATTTAATGACAACTAGTTTGTCAAAACATATAGGCTTTGAGAACCTACTTAGACAGTTCTGTGTCATTGCTGTTTTGAATATACACACTACAAGAATGTTACTATGAATTACAAGTTATGCTTATCCCTGATATTGGCATATGCTTGATGGCACATTCATATTCATATGACTTTTCTTAAGCCAAATGCTTAATCATGTATACATACTTGGACAGAAATGTGTATAACTGTATTGTATTATACTGCCATATAAGCTGCCACACTGTTTTGAAGTAACTGCAAGTGTAAATAAGAAATCTAGCTTCCTAAAGTTTATTTGGAAATAAGTTCCACACACTTTAATAATATAACAAGAAAAATGTGATATATCAGTTGCAATACTATATAACTGATAACATTTTACAAAATAAATATCATGTGACATATGTAAAATTAATCCAACATTGATATATAAAATATTTTGCAGATTTTGGATGTAAAAGCATCAACACACTTTCAGACATATACATATGCATACACACATATATAAATGCACAAAACCTAATTATATTAATGAATCATATATTATATATTATCCATTTAAAGCAGTAACACAAATATTATGAAATATTTGAAACTTAAGTGGTGAGCTGATATGTATATTCAAATTGTTAATACTAAACAAAAGTTACAATTGAGTTCTAAATTGTTTATATATATGCAATATAAGTAATAAATGGATCCAATATAGAAATACTTTAAAGGGCTCAATTAAAACTTATATACCTCAAAGATGGTTTCAGTTCAATGAGATTATGATCTGAAAACATATACATTTTTTTTTAATTTTGATACAAATGCTTACTTTTAAACCTCATATAAGGGTACCAGATGATTAATAAAACTATACTGACTGATAAACATTAGAAGTAGGAGAAAGATTATTGAAAATGACAACCTACTGTTTAACAATAGTTAATTTGACTTTTACTCTAACATTTATGTTATATTAGACTTATGTTTTAGACACTGTAAACATGAAACAAATTCTAGTCATAGTTCTACAAAATCAGAATAATATCAGTTAAGATTTACTATAGCTGGATTAATACAATCAAAATAATTTATGAACACCATACATTAAGGTGTCTAGCAGACACAAAGCAACATTAAGCACTCTAATAGCATATAACTAATATAAAGAATTTGTTGCATATTAACCTAACTAAAACAATTTACTATCCACACCTTGAATATTTCCAGCTTCTTTCTTATCTACAATGTAATAGTAAGTGTAATCATAAATATAAAGTTCAAATAATTTTGATCCACTCAGTTATGGTCATAATTTAATTAATAATGTTGATTTGTTTACCAATTTGATTGCTTGAAGTAAGTAATATATAAGTTAATCTTAAGTACAGAATTTAGCCAAATACAGTATATATTTAGAAATAATTGAAATATAATAACTACCATCTGATTATATTAATTTTTCTAAATATGGAAATATTGTTACCCAAGTTAATAGGCAAGAGAGCTTGATATAAATATCTTATGCAGAGTAAGGAGGTTTGCTTGGATAGTCATACTAGTCAATCAAAGAGATATATTACCTCATAGTAATAGGAAATGGATTATGGAGTTAAAATTTCAGGTTTAGAAGTTTATTTATTTTTGTATAATGGTCTGGTGTCTATCAGAAATATACATTTGTAAAAAGAAAAATATTTGAATCACATTTCTAATTCAAAACCAAGAATCAAAACTACTTACATGCACTGTTATATAAAAATAAACACAAAATAAAGCATGAAATGTTTGTCTATAAATGTAAATAGTCTGAATAATAGCAATAAAAGAAGTCTACTCAAATATATAAATTTACACAAACCACAAATAGTATTTCTTCAAGAAACACGTTTATTAGATAAGGATATAAATAATTTAAATATCAATAAATATACAGTATTAGTATGCTCTCAATACAAACAGAAAAAGAGAGGAGTAGCTATATTACATTGCAGCACAACTATATCACCCAACATAATCAATACTTATCAAGACACTGCTGGTGAGCTTTGCCTAGTATCTATTGAACTAAATAGAATAATATGTACATTAGTTAATCTATACTGGATTCCAGGACTTGGAAGGGGAACAGTTAATCACCACATTGAAAATATAATACATTTAACTAAAGGTAGCCTAATAATGGCAGGTGATTTCAATTGTATAACAGATGACAAAGATACAGATACAAAAACAATAAGAAGGAAACCCCTCATATCAAAGGGACTCTTAAAATTTATAGAAACAGCTGGCATAAAATATATAAATTAATTTGCTGACCTAGATTCCTTAATTTTCTCTTTCTACTCACATAGACATAGGTCTAACTCTAGAATTGATAGGATATATGTATCCAATTACTTAATAACAAGAATTAATAAAGTTAAAATTATAAACTGCCCATGTCAGATCATAATGCACTAGTGTTTGAGAAAGAACGTTTACCTATATATTCAAAACCCATCACAAGGATACCTTCTTATATTACAAAATTAACAGAATTCAAAGAATTCTATGAAAAAGAGATAAAAACTTTTATTGAACTAAATAGCACAGAGGATATCTCAGAAATATATAGCTGGGACTCACTAAAAGCATACACTTATGGAAAAATACTATCTTGGTTAATTAACAAAAGAAAAACATGGAATAAAGATATGACAGAACTACAAAATAAAGCAGACAAACAAACTAGAAATACAAAAAGGTAATACTGATTTAGTTCAAGAAATTTTGCAAACCAATAACAAATATACAGAAATATTATATCATAATACTATGATTAATCTAGAGAAAATCAAATTAAATTTTTGTTCTACAAATCTAGTACATCAGAGACAATTAGCTAATAGAACAAAAAAAAAAGAATCAAATCCAAACAGATTAATGAACTATATATTCCTAATACTAACAGGAAAGTCACAGATTTAGATGGTATTTTAGAAGCCTTTAGACTTCAATATTTTTCCCATAACTCCTTAAATTCCCAAGATTTACCCATCAAACACATAGAAAAATACCTTAAAAATAATATTCTTTCTAGACTAACACAAGAACAAATAGATATTATAAATAAACCAATCACTATGACAGAACTGAAATCACAAATCAAAAAGCTCAAAACAAATAAAACACCTGGCCCACATAACATGTTACCAGAAATTTACAAATGAATACCTAACCAAGCTCTGTCTTTACTCTTAAAATTATATACCATAGTTAAATAAGATATAAACATTCCCCTCTCATGGAAATATTCATTGATATCCCCAATAATAAAAGAAGGTAAAGATGAAAAACAATGCTCGTCATACAGACCAATATCTTTATTAAACATAGATTACAAAATGTTCATGGCAATCTATGCTGATAGGATCAAACATTTACTTCCCTCACTAATTCATGAAGATCAGATGGGCTTTATCAAAGGAAGAAATACTACAGACAACCTTAAAAGAATTCTGACATTAATTGATTACAGCAAAAATAGAGGCCTAGATTTAAACATAAAGTCTCTAGACATTAACAAAGCATCTGATTCTGTTAACTGGAACTACCTTTCACTGGTCCTAAAAGAATATAAATTCCCTACAACTTTTAATACTCTTATCCAATCACTATATGAAAACTCTACAGCATATGTTAAACTAGTATCACATAGATTAGGCCCTATATCAATAAAGAAAGGGACTAAACAAGGTTGTCCTTTATCACCATTACTATGTGCATTACTTATAGAACCCTTCGCAAACCAAATTAGATTAGATAATAACATTCAGGGCATACATAGTAATAAAATATTAAACCTTAAACTCCAACACTTTGCTGATGATATACATTTAACCCTATCAGACACTAATCAAACTTTGCAGGCTTTATTTAGTTCTATAAATACCTTCCAAAGTATTTAGGGTTTACAGTATAATGAAAATAAAAAAAAAATCATGCCCTGGAATTCTAAAAAGAAATATATCAATAACATATATTCCAAATACTTAGTAACAGATAACAAAATTTTTTATTTAGGTGTTAATTTACTTGATGATTTACTCTCTTATATTTAACTCTAATAAAATATTAGGCAAAATAGAAAAAAATATCTAATTGGAATAAATACATATTCACAATGGGGGACAGATTATTTCTTATACAATCAATAATTTTCCCCAAAGTATTATACCTAATACAAAGTTTTTCACTGCCACCTTCCAAAAATAACATTCAAAGATATAACAAATTAATATTAATTTTGTTATGGTTCCCAAACAACCCCCAAATTGCTTTGAATAAACACTTACCAAGTTGGGAAGATGGTGGAATCAACCTACCAGATATTGAAACATGTATTTTATCCTCTGTTGTCAAAAACATAGCCTTATGGTTAAATACCTTTTACTTGCCTATATGGAAGCAAATACATTAACAGATTTATATCGAACTTAATCACAGTCATATACAAGACCATCTATCCATTATGCCAACACCTCTTGTTTGGATGTTAAAAGACTATTTAGTAGGAAAGAATAAAGCTAACAGATTGTCATCAAACTATATAAACTTTACATTAACAACTTTTAAAAAATACATAAATAAAATTCCAAATATCAGTTCTTGTTTTTTCCTGATTTTTCCCATATCTTTTACACCTAGTGTCTTTGATGCATCTCAAACTCATAAAATGAACATACTCAAGAAAGAATCATTATGCTTTTGGCATCAACTTATAGAACTAGGAAATGTACTAACTAATGAACAAGTAATCAATAAGTATAATCTAAACAGTGATCTATGGTTACTCCTTCAGAATCTAAGACAATATCTTATAAATAAAATAGAACAAATGCAAGTATCAGTCAGACATACTGTTCCAAAATGTATTCAATACTTTATTATAATCACAAAACAACCTTATCAAGGTGGTGGTTACCTATCTAATATTTACAAAATTATACAAAAAAAAAGTGTATCAAATAAAATTTTACTGGGATTATTACACATCAATAAATAATGACCCTCCAGCTGATGAAGAAAAAAAGATTATTTTAAAATCCTCAAAACACTCAACATTGTCAATTCACTGGCAATTATTCACCTGGAGATATTTACATAGAAGTTTTTATACACCAAATAAATTAGCTATAATGTTTGCCAGTGAGGATCAATGTTGGAGATGTCAAACTAAAACAAAAGCTGACTGGCAGCATGTTTTCTATGAATGCAAGTGTCTCACTCTATATTAGAATAATATTTATTATTTTTTCCAGATTGTCTTTCATGATAAATACCAATTAACTAAATCAATGATTTTATTTAACTCTCCCATTCCTGACTGTGTTCCAAAAAAGATTTTAAAATCTTATGGACATCACTGGCAGTAGCACAGAAAAACATTACCATTCCCTTGAAAAGTATGGCCTCTCCTATGTTTAAGGATTTAAAAACTTAGCTTTAACAGAGAGACATATGGAAATATCTGCAATAAAGAAGAGAACTAACAGACCTACATCATATTATAATTATTGGATGAAAATACTGGAAATACTTGAGAAAATGAACAAAGACATATGGTTTTATGTTTCAATCTTTACAAGGTTCAAGTTTATTTTTGTCTGTATAGACACCAATGTATATAGTTATACAATGTTTTGAGGTTATTAAGTTTTAATGTTATCTATTCTTTTTCCATGTAATGTTTGTCAAAAGATAATATAGTAAAATAAAAAAAAAATTTAAAGAAAAAAAAATAGGGATATTTTATAGAACCAAAAACATTCTCACCAACGTAACTAAAACTACACTTATAGGTTCATAAGTTGGTACTAGGCTATCGGCCCTAGGGCCTATACAAGCCTAGCCATAACAATTCCCTGGCTATTTCTTCCCACAGCATTTATTTCCCTGGACCCCTGTCTAGCTGGGTGACTGACGTGATCCCCAGGGTGAATTTCCTATCTCCCATCCAATCATCAAGGTTCCTTTTGAAAAGGGCCAAAGAGGTGCCCTGCTTGACATGTATGGGCAGTCTATTCCAGAGTCTGGGAAGTCTCTGGGTCAGGAACCTATCCCTCCAGCATGTTTTGTTCATTGTGATGACAAGGTTTAGATCCCTAGAGCATGTGTCTCTAAGGGATTGGGATTGCTTTAACTGGAGCATGTCCAACAGCTCTGGGTTTGACATGGCCTTGTATGTTAAGCAGAGATCGCCTCTGAGTAGACGATATGCGACAGAGTATAGCTGGAGTTTTTTTTTAGACAGTCAGCATAGGGCATCTGCTTTAAGCCTGTGATTCTTTTAGTGAAGTATTTCTGTGGCCTTTCCAGTTGTTGCAGATGTCTTGAGAGGTACATACCAAACAGGGTGTTGTATTCTATAATGGGTCTAATGTGGGACAATGACCTCATTTTTTCCGGATGAAAAGCCCTTAGTGATGACGTATGCCACATAGAAGGATTTCCTGACTGTTGTGGTGATGTGGTTATCAAAGGTGAGACCACTGTCCATCTGTGTCTTTAAGTCTCTTATCACACTTTCAGTGTTTAGTGTACTGCCACCTATGTAGTAATTCATGAGTACATGTTTTTTCCCAAAGGGGATAACTATACATTTCTTGGCATTGAGCTTGAGCCCATGGCTCTGGCACCAAGCATCTGTTTCTGTAAGGCCCTTTTGTAGAATATCCACATCATATGGGGATACAATAATGGCTCTCAGTTTGCAGTCATCTGCAAACTTTGTTAGCTAGAATCCCTTAGTGTTGGCCTGTACTTCAGAGAAGTAGATGCCAAACAAGAGCAATCCCAGGACTGAACCCTGAGGTACTCCACTTGCCACTTGTCTGGAGCTGGATTTGGAGTTGGCTACTTTTACAGTGTGGGTTCTGTCAGTAAGCCAGTTGGCATCCCATCGAGTGATGTAGGGATTAATGCCCAGCTTAGTAAGTTTATCTATGATTCCAAAGTGGGGGATAGTGTTGAAGGCCATGGTGAGGTCCAGATAGGCTGTGTGGACCACCTTACCCTTGTCCATGACTCTGGAGACTGATTCAAAGAAGTCAATCAGGTTCAGGAGACAAGATCGACCCTTCACAAACCCAAAACTGCATGGGGTCCAGTGCTTGAAAATAAGTAGGACATGCTGGAGGTACAGATTCATAACCCAGAGGCTCCCTTCACTCTGGAATAAAATCCCAGTCCAGGTTAGGCAGAGTCCCTCATTGACTCTCTTCAAGAGGAATCTTGATGAGTGGATGGGAGATTGTAGGTTTACCCCGGGTATCACTTCTGTGTCACTGTTAGACAGAGGCACAGTATACTAACCTCAAAAAAGGGCATAGCAAAATTAATTTAAAATGGGTGGTGAAAGCCAAACACATTCTGGCTAGGCTTATAAATGCCCTAGGGCAGATAGCCTAGTATGAACCTATGAACCTATGGAGTGGGATAACTGTAGCTGTGTGCCACTCAGTGGGCACAAAGCCTGAGGTGAGGCTATGATTAAACATGACACTTAGGTGAGATACCAGTTCATTTTGTAGTTCATGTAGTACACAGCCTGGGATGTCATCTGGTCCCATGAATGCTGTATTCTTAGCTTTGGAGAGTGTGTTTTTTTACCCATGTGGCCGTTATTACCAGAATTTGGCAATCATTTGGTATTGAGATGGGCCCTTTAGGGGATGAGAGGGGGGTGAAGTTTGCACTGAATTGATCTGCCAGGATATTGGCAATATCCTTGGGATCAGTATATTTATTGTCATTCGGTTGTAGCTCAGAGCAGATCTGAGCATTGCCATTTGTTTTCTTGACATAGCTATAGAATGCCTTGTGGTTGTCTTTGGAATCTTTGGCAATTTTATTTTTGTAACTAGCTTTGGAGGATTTTATGAGGGATCTCAGCTTCTTACTGAGGCTGGTAAGGGAGTTTTTTGCATCCTGGGTTTTTCATCTTTATTGCAACAGTTTCTTCCTTTTGTTGTAAAGTGTGTTTATGGCAAGGGACCACCAGTTTGGCTTCCTTTTTTGGGGGGAGAGCATCTTGGTTCTATTAGGGATGGCACGATTCATGCATGAGTGGATGTGCTCATACAGTGCCTTAGTGTAGGATTCAGCAGTCGAACTTTCAGTTACCATCTGCATGGGTGTCATGAAGCTTGTCAATTCTGACTTCAGTAGCATGAAGTTAGCTTTGGAGAAGTTTTTTACGGAGGTTTTCTTACTGGGGGGTGGGGGTGGAATGTGGATGTCAACGGTGATTAGCTTATGGTCAGACCTGACCAACGAAGGGGTGACCATAGGTGTGAAGCTTCAATTTCCCATGTTGGTAATGACCAGGTCAAGGATATTGGAGCCCCTGGTGGGACTATGGATTAGTTGATCCAGGGCATTGGAATTTATGAATTCCAAGAACCGTTGGGCAGAGGTGTTGGTACACAAGTAGTTTTCCCAGTTAATGGCAGGGTAGTTGAAATCACCCAGTATGAGGGTGTTTGGTTGTATCTTAATATTTTCCAGTATGTTTAGAAAGGTGTAGTGAGAATCTTGGAGCATGATGGGGGATCTGTAGCAAGCTACAATTTGGATTGCAGTCTTACCTAGTGTTAGTTGCACCTGGAGGAATTTCAAACGCATTGTGTTAGGCAACTAGCCTGGTGTTGTGAATATCCTTGGTAAATATGGACACCTTTAGTGTTTCGGTCCTGGTTTGGTGGCCGAAAAGAGTGGTAAGAGTTGCAGCCTGGTATTGCAGGGGTGCTCTCTGGAGCCTTGAACCAGGTCTAAGTTACTGCACAGATATCAATGTTCTCCATTTTTAGGAGTGCCTTGAGAGAGTACATTTTGAGGTTTAGACTTCTAGCACTGAGTAGCATTACCTTCAGATTTTGCATGCTTGCACTTGTTAAGGTGGTGGATTTGTCCTTTGACCTTTGCCTAAAAAAGGCACTATAGGGGTGGCAGAGCCTTAGCCAGTAACCTGAATCCCAGGGACGACAGATGCAGACCATCTCTGGCAAAGCATCATGGTCTGTCAATCATGTCATCCCAGGCAGACAGATACTTGATCCCCTTTGAATGACACCAGAAGCTTAGCCAATTGTTGAAGTCAATCATTTTGTCCTTATACTGTGGTATCATTCTGGGTGAAGGCAGAATGTTACTCAGGGCTAGGGTCATACCTGCCTGGGCCACATGATCCGAGAGCTCTTCCATGTCTCTTTTCATGTAGTCCAGGGAGGTACGTCTCAAGTCATTCACTTCAACAGGGACAATGACAGAGTCATATTTGTACTTGTTGTGGAGTGACTTGAGTGCATGCATTATGTGGCGGATCCTGGCACCTGACAAGCAGCTGACTGTAATTTTCGCCTTGTTCAGCCTGGTAAGTGGGTCATCAGTGTGCCTGACTATAGAGTCACCTATGACTAAAGTGTTGGGTACATTGTCTTGCCTTAGGTGCTGTTGTTGGGTGGCACACTGGTGTTGTGAGCTATGTGACACTTTGGTTGTGATTGGTGTTTGTGTTTCAGCTTCTGAGGTTCTTTTTGCTTGGGCAGGTTAATGTTAAGGGCATCCACATATGTGCGTTTAGTGTTGCTAAGTGTGGGTGTTGGTGGTGTAGGTTTAGAAGGGCTATGTGTTGCTTGAGGTGTAGCGTGGGTGTTAACCTTCTCCTTTTGACTGTCTAGCACAATCTTGGGTGGAGAGAACTTTGCTTCAAGTTTGGCTATGTAAGTGCATCTCTCGCAGGTTGTAGTGTTGGGTGGTAGGAGGAGAGGGTTGTCTGTGTACATGAGGCAATTGCTGCATTGCCCCAGTATGCCCAGATTCACCAGGTGGACAGGAGAAATCACCGGAAGCTGACACTTGGACATGCCTGGTTTGGTGCTTTTTTAATTTTTTTATTTTTTGTAAAGTACAAAAGCTGTTTTCCCTTACTTTAGCAAGGTACTTTGCAATTATAGGCTGTTTAATACCTACGAGTAATTTCTCCTTATTAACAAGGAGAGTTGAGTGCTTGTATCGGTTTATGACTTCCTAGGGATTTCCAGCAGGTTTTAAAGCAAGTGCTAGTCACAGGGATGCTTAAAGATAAGATGAAAATAAAATAGTTTATCCTAAACACTGCAGTGTGCAATAGAGGAGTTAGACGTGAAAGTAGGTAACTTAAGTTTTACCTGTCTAAAAAGTTAAGTTTTAGTGGAGAGTCACTAGTTTTAAAACAGAAAGATAGATTGAAAGGGGGTGGTCACTTTTGTATTCTGGTACGATGTAATACAGTAGGATGGCCAATAAATTTAAATAGTTGAAGGGGAGTGATTTCACAAAATAATAATTTTGTGCTTACTCACACAAGCCAGTAAAAACAGAAAGGAAATGAGATAAATGGTCAAATTAACATAAGGGGAAGGCAACTAGAAAGATAGTGGTGTTTAAGAACACTACAGTAACCGGGTGGGAGGGTGGAGAAAAACATTTCTGCCTGATTCACAAGAGACAGAGCTGTGGTCGCTTTTCAAGTTTTAATATGCAGTTAAAACCAGAAAACAAGTAAAACACAAGGTAAATACAACAAATCACAGTATTCAAAATAGAAAAAGGCAATAAAGTAATACAACAAATAAAAAGCAAACTAACCTTTCCCTCACAGCAAAGTATAGCAGAGTCTGGGTGAGCCTTTCTAGTAAAGCTCTGAAATGTTTTATTTTACCCCTTAAATAGAAGATTTAGTTCCTAGCTCCACCCCCTCAGTTCACAGATGATTAACCTTAACTGACCTGTTCTACTGACCTGTACTAATTTCTGCTTGACTCACAAGAGACAGAGCTGTGGTCTCTTTTCAAGTTTTAATATGCAGTTAAAAGCAGAATACAAGTAAAACACAAAGTAAATAAAACAAATCACAGTATTCAAAATAGAAAAAGGCAATAAAGTAGTACAACAAATAAAAACCAAACTAATCTTTCACTCACAGCAAAGTGTAACAGAATCTGGGTGAGCCTTTCTAGTAAAGCTCTGAAATGTTTTTTTACCCTTTAAATATGTTTAGTTCCTAGCTCCATCCCCTCAGTTCACAGATTAACGTTAACTGACCAGTTCTATTGATCTGTACTAATTTCTGCTTGACTCACAAGAGACAGAGCTGTGGTCTGTTTTCAAGTTTTAATATGCAATTAAAAGCAGAATACAAGTAAAACACAAGGTAAATAAAACAAATCACAGTATTCAAAATAGAAAAAGGCAATAAAGCAATACAACAAATAAAAAGCAAACTAACATTTCCCTCACAGAAAAGTGTAGCAGAGTCTGGGTGAGCCTTTCTAGTAAAGCTCTGAAATGTTTTATTTTACCCCTTAAATAGAAGGTTTAGTTCCTAGCCCCACCCCCTCAGTTCACAGATCTTCTTCTTCTTCCCCTTTTTTTGGGGTCACCACAGTGGATCATCTGTTTCCACTTCTTCCTGTCCTCTGCATCTTACTCTGTCACACCAACCACCTGCATGTCCTCTTTCACCACATCCATAAACCTTAGCTTAGGCCTTTCTCTTTTCCTGTTACCTGGCAGCTTCATCTTTAGCATTTAGCTTCTTTTTCTGAATATACTCTGCATCCCTCCTCAGCACATGTCCAAACCAACATAATATTGCTTCTCTGGCTTTGTCTCCAAACCTTCCAACCTGGGCTGACCCTCTAATATACGTATTTCTAAATCTGTCCA
Source organism: Protopterus annectens (assembly GCF_019279795.1). Lineage (NCBI taxonomy): Eukaryota > Metazoa > Chordata > Ceratodontiformes > Protopteridae > Protopterus > Protopterus annectens. The sequence goes on along the minus strand of NC_056744.1, from coordinate 891,616,067 downwards.
CCCTTGTCACACCCGGTGCAAATCTTAACATTTTAACTCTGCCACATCCAGCTCTGATAGATGATTAATCTTAACTGACCTGTTCTATTAACCTGTACTAATTTCTGCTGACTCACAAGAGACAGAGCCGTGGTCTCTTTTCATGTTTTAATATGCAGTTAAAAACAGAACACAAGTAAAACACAAGGTAAGTAAAACAAAGTAACCTTTCCCTCACAGCAAAGTGTAGCAGAGTCTGGGTGAGCCTTTTTAGTAAAGCTCTGAAATGTTTTATTTTACCCCTTAAATAGAAGGTTTAGTTCCTAGCTCCATCCCCTCAGTTCACAGATGACTAACCTTAACTGTCCTGTTCTATTGACCCATACTAATTTCTGCCTGACTCACAAGAGACAGAGCTGTGGTCTGTTTTCAAGTTTTAATATGCAGTTAACTTATCTCCTCCACACATGTCTTTCTGGTGCTCCCATCCTTACTAACCTTCAGGCATCACAAAAATCAAAACTTAAGCAATGCTATAACAAGGTTGATAAATTTGCAGCAAATACCCCTTTCAGAATCCACTACTGTATAGCACTAAAAGCCTAAATTGTCTAGAACCACCCTATCAACTAACATATATACAATTTCTTATCAGCTATAACATTATCCAGAATATATCTGCTTGTCCAGCACTAAATAACATTCTACACAACTATATTTCTAGTCAGTCATTACAATCCAGTTACCAAAATCTCCTGTCTGTCTACAAACATATTAAATCTGCCGGGTATTGTCTGTACTCATGCCATGTTCTTAAGGCCTGGAACACCTTATCTCTATCCATCAGGTAAGCACCCTTCCATCCTTCAAAACCATTCAGAAAGAATTCATAGCCAAAAACTGTCTCTGTTCTTGCTCAACACCAAGATAAACTATATCCCTAAATTTGAACAAGTACCAATTCATACCTTACATCTCCTAACTCTCCCATCTTCACTCACTTTCTTAATTCTATCAATTTCTCTCGTCTGGCTTTCTATCTAAATATACCATAAGCTTGTTTTTCTCTCACTTCTTATTTCAATTATTATTTGTATTATACTAACTCACCTTTATTTTCTCTATAAATGGCCTAAAATTTCACTAACTGTTAAATCATGTCATAAAACTTGCATGTATTCTTAAACAATGGTTTCAGATTATGTCTAATTTGGTAAAATTATTTAAACGGTATTTGTTTTTGTATTACTTTAATGACTATAAAATTATTATTCTTAAAATGTTTTTAAGACCTTGGAGCTTTTTTCCCAGGGTCTCCTTTGAAAATGGGCTTCTACCAAGTTGGACTTTCACAGTAATCAAATACCAGTAAATAAATGGGTGCACTTAAGCCCATGCTGCATAGTTCTTACAGTGCATAGCTAATATATGGTTACCACTTCCTTACAGATCTCCTGTATGAAAAATTTGTTACACCCATGTAGTGTTCTGGCCAGAAACAATTTGTGCTCTAACCTGTCCTGTGCTCTGAATTTATTCAAGGCAGTGGATCGGTGAAAAAAAGACAGATACAGCAGATAAACTCATATGAAACAAGAAATTGTAAGTTTTTGTCATACCTCTCAGTGATCCAGAATTTTGTAGAATATCCTTGTTTTTGCCTCATTTGCTTGCTCTACCCTCACTAAATTTTCGATTTTCTGAGAACTGAGTGAGGGTTAGAGTCAATTAATAATACCAGATATTAGAGTTCACCATTTGCTACCACATATTTCATTTAGCAGTTAATTCTTTAATTAGCTTCCTAAAAAAAAAATACAAGTGTGTGTAATCCAGGTGGTGTGCAGGTGTACATCAGATAACACTAACACACTAACAGTGATTACCTACCTCCTTTGGCTGCTTGGACTTGATACTGGAAGAGAAGTGTTCAGCACCAAAAACATAAAAACATTAATGAGGAAGTATTTTAAATGACATTAAAAATCAGAAGTCACTGAATCCCCTAGTAAAACATTTTTTATGGAACACTTCACCCCAGGCACTGCTGACATAGACTGATGTGTCCCTGTCATCCCTGCTAGACATACACGCACACACACACACACACACACACACACACACACACACACACACACACACACACACACACACACACGCACACATGCACACACACGCACACACACGCACACACACACACATGAAAATAAGCTCAAGTTATTAAAGGGTATTGTAGAATAGGTCATGGAGGAAAACGGAGAGGGGGAAAGGTGGGGGCAAAGAAATGGATTACACTAAGTCTGCATGAAGAGATAAAATTATGTGATGTATAGGGGTAGATAATAAGATTAAGAAGGTGGTAGCATAAAAAGAAGGTGAGAAGGAGTTGGGGAAAATGCACCAGGAAAACAGGAGAGGGAAGGATAAAAATACGGTAGAGAGAAAAAGGGACTTAAATCCCTTAGTCTGTATATAAATGCTCTAACACATGCACTGACAGGTGCTACCATCACCTGATTGGCTGGCCATGCCTACATCCTCCCATCCTAGACCCTCCACTACCACTACATGATGAGTTTCATCTCTCCAGCAGGATATTGTCATTGTAGTCACTGAGCAAGCCATGTGAGAACTATTGTCTCTCCCCCAGGATGGTCACGTCCAGCTTCCCTGCCTGCACCATCAAGCCCCTAAGCTATAAATCAAACTTAGGCTTTTTGAGCTGTAGTCAGAGCTTTATCCTTCTATACAGTGGTGCAGACTACAAATGCAAAATATTTAATAAGGTATTAGCAGCTAGACCAGAAGAAATATTGACTCTGTTGCTGGCAGAAATGCAGTCAGAATTTGTAAGAGAGAGATTCTTTGTAGACCATTGAGGTTGTTGTTAAATTTCTTAGCACTGGCAAAGAGAGGACAAGAAAAGATGAAGCAGTATTCATGGATACCTAAAAATAATTTGATACAATCAGTTGGCAGACTTTGTTGACATTGTTAAGTCAGGTAGTGGGAGAGCATAGGTTCATGCAGGGAATAAAGGGTGTATATTATGTTATCGAATGTTAAAAAGTTCGAATGTCATATGGTCGAAGCCATATGATCAAACTTTTAAAAGTTCGAAAAGTGAAAAAAAAAAAAAAATAAACAACAGAAGAAAACCTACTTGACATTTTAAGCAGGGGGGGCAAGCCCCCAGCAGGCAAGCTCCCCAGCTCCCTCCACACCCCCCGCTCTTTAAATATCTTTCCATTCCACACACTACAGAGATCTCCGTTGAAACGTTCGAACTTTTAAAAGTTCGATCATACGGTGTTGACTATATGATGTTTGAACTTTTAAACGTTCGATAACATAATATGTACACGGGAATAAAGACTATATATGATTTATCATGGGTTAGGACTATACTGGCAGGTATTGCATAGGGTGGTAGACAGAAGGGGGATAAAGCAGAACTGCCTGTTATTGTTGAATTTGTTTCTTATCATAATTGATAAATTGAAGCCATATCTGGATAGCAGGGGATGTAAAGAGAAAGAATTAGTTTAAATATGTTTTGATGACTGTATATTTCTCCTTGAGGATGTGGGGGGGGGGGGTGTTTTCAGGTGTGTTGGACATTTCTGCAAAAATTCCCCATGAAAAAAAGGGGTTGATATATCATCTAAATAGTTATTTGTGATCGGCAGGTAGGGGTTATAAAATAGAAGTAAGATTGCTATGTGTCAAGGATAGAGAAAAGTACTTGGTCTTGAAGACATTTTCCATGGTTACTAATCAAAATAAAGAGAAGGAGGGATCTGAAGTACAGAATACTAGATGCTAGATAGGTGGTCAGGCCAGTTGTTTTCTATGGGTGGATGGAGGTGGTGAGAGTAATTCTGTGGCTGCTGCTGTTACTTTGCATGTTAAGGCATATCAGTACAGGTCCTCAGGAGAAGGCAACTCAGTAAACGCAGCCTGTTGTTTATAAGTATATAGGGAAGGGCAAGGGGGTAGATTTAATAGGGTAACAATAAAAATGGATAAATAGTTAGGTGGGTGAAGAATGTTGCCTTTTAGGAGGTATGAAACAGCAGCTAACATGGTGTGGAAACTAAAGGGTAAAAAGGATGCTGTTCCTGGATAGGAAGAATCATAAGGTAAAGGCATCTGGAGAGGGAGAGAGAGACATAATATGAAAGTAAAACAGAAATAGACTGTTATATAGAGATTTGGATACTGACCAGATGAGAGGCAGACACCAACAGCTGCAGCTGGCAAAAGAGAAATATGGGTATTGGGAGTGTTACTGGCTGTCCTGTAAGGCAATTATAGGGTATCTTCATCTAATTCGAAAGAGTTTAAAGAAGGAGAAGATGATGGGAGAAGAATATGAGATACGCAGGAATAGTTCGGAATCAAGTAGGCCAGTGATGTGTTTGATAAAACATGTGTTTGTGAAAGTTTGTGCATTTTAATAAAAGTTCATTTTGTGATTTCTTGGATCTGTATCAGATATTTTCAAAACAAAGACAAGCAGCAAAGTATTCTAACAAGTTGCTTTCATAAATGTGTGCACTGTGTTATAATTTAGTAACACAATCTAGAATTAGACAATTATGTTTCTGGTATTTGCAAAAGGTAGCCTGAGACTCCTTTAAAGGTAAAAGTACTGTTAGATATTCTGCCAGTCTGGAATCTAACTCAGTGCACAGAAGGTTAATAACAGACTGTGTGGAAGCAAAAACAGTCACTATGCAAAATTAATTGGAGTGATGCATTCTGTGGGAAAAACTGCTGAAGTTTATTTGAAAATATGCCCTGTCTGTAACAGATGTAATCAGTTTACCCATTTTCAAGTCATCTGCATACAGACTGTGGGTCACCTCAGATAAAAAAAGAGAAATGCATGGGCCCAAGACAGAGTCCTGTGAGGCACCTTGATTGTAACCTATAATTTTGCCTGTCCAGCTTGCTCTTTGATACTTGTCATGTCTTATCTGTAAGCCATGCAGCTATCCATTTTATCAAGATTACATCGATATTTAGTTGTCTTAATTTATTGACCAGTGTTTTGCATATAACCCCATCAGAGGCTGAAGTTAACTCTATATAAATTACTTCACAGCACAGTTTTTTTTAATTTATAGCTATTATTATATTCTTATAGAATATCATGTTACAGGTGAGTATACATCTGTTTCAATTTATATATGCTTATATATAGTTTCAAGTCCCAACCATGCCAGTTCTGACATTAATTTATCCAAAATAACTGTCTCCTTTATTTTCCACAAAAATAAATAAATAAATAAACAACAGGTCTGTATTACTCTGGGTTTGTCCTGTTCCCATTTCTTTTAAAGAAGGGTTTAACACGTGCAAGTCTCCAATCATGAGGAATCCCTTCATATTTAAATGACCTAGTGAATAACAGATATAATGCACAGTAACGTCATGCTGAAGTGGTTTCCAGTCATTGTTACTAATTCAGTCTCCTTGCTGTGCATTGTTTGGGTTCAGTTTAAGTAGTTCTTTTTCAATATAATCTAATTTAATGCCAGTATATGAAGTTTCCTAGATATTGATAAGACAATTTATCCCACCCTTTGTAGAGCTAAACTGTTTTGTATAGGATTTTGTAAATATATCAATAATCTATTGTGTTTGAAAATACATTTTAGAATCTACACAGAGTTTATCAATTTGTATATCTTTACTTTTCACGTTATCTATCTATAAATTTTTTTCTATTATGCTCATTATCTTGATGTGGATATTCTTCAAATTGTTCTTGAATTTGTCTCACACTATGTTTAATTCATCTGTCCAGTTTGTTTATTTCAATTTTCAAAGTTATAGTTTGACCTAATTTCTGTTTCTTAAACATGTTGTTTCTCATCTTAATTAAGTATCTTGTTTTTATGTTAATATATCCTCCTGACCTTGTGTGCCCTGATCCTGATGTTGAATTTTTTCTATTCAAACAATTTCCCTTTCAAAACTTTCCACATTCCTTTTCTAAATTAACCATTTTGACAAAGAAGAATAATATGCTGATAAATACGTAAAAAAAATTAAGCAGGAGATTTGAGAGTCATAAATTGAAGGGTGAATATTTACTACAGCACACAGTGATTGATGCTGTAGATTCATGTAAGACCTGGGTATATATCTAATCATATTAAAAACTGATTAATGATAGTTATACAATTATAGTCTGTATACAAATATTTATTGTCTAGGAAATCAGAAAAGATGAAATGATTGTTTATAAGTTACAATAGATCCAGACTAGAGTATGGAATAACAACGTGGAAACCTTATAAGAAAATAAGCATGAATACAGTGGGAATATACCAAGGACACCCATGGATGTGAACATTTAACTTATTTGAAAGGTTCAAATATCTGAATTTATACAGTGTCACATATAGATATTTAAGGGGAGATCTTATTCAGGTATATAGGAGTTTTAGAGACAACTACCTCTGGGAATGTCTGGGGTTATCAGAGAATAGTAGAGAATTATCAATCTATGTAGAAGATGATATAGGAATGAAAAGTGTAGTAATTGGTTCTCTGCAAGAGTAGCTGATACATGGAATAGAATACCACATTACATTAAAGCAAGCAGTAGTTCAGATATTTTTAAGAAAAACTTTGACACTTATTATGGGAATAAATGTGTTGGTATATTTGCTGGTTAGAAGGACATTTTTGCCCACTTCTGAAATATTTGTATGTATGCAATTCAGGTAAGAGGTACAATACAGAAGGAAGGGAAGAGTCCTTGATGGAGTCCCTAGCTGGTCTCCTTTAATACAGATTGGACTCATTAACATACAATCTTTAGCCTCAGCTGGCATGAGAAGTATTACTTAGGAGAATGTATCCTTCTCTCCGACCCTTATTGTCTTCTCCAGAGAAAAACAGACATCCCTCAGCCTCTGGCTGCACGTTCCCTCTCCTCCTGCCTTTGCATCATCTTCCTTAAGATGTCCCCAGTGGAGTCTCAAACTACATGCATTCACACCTGGGTGAGGCTGAAATTGGTCAATATTGTTCAGTGCACTACCCTGATAAACATATTCCATCTCTTAACATTTAAAGATTACGGGCAGCACCACACTCATGTACATTATTAATCTTACGTCATTGTTCGACCTCTAAATTGTCAAAGATCACTAGCATCCTCCCCTTCTTCATCCTCAATACCCACTTTAATGAGTGTTTCTACTGGTGTTTTACCTTGCCACTCTCCATAACAAGCCGAACTTCTCTCATGCACCTTTCCCCATATCCATTAATAAGTGGCTAGTGCAGTGCATGTTTCTAGTTTATTACTGTTATTAATCAAAAAACTTTAGCTCCTTACCTTAACCTCCCTCTCTTCTCGGTATGGGCCAGTTGTATGACACAGTCTTGTAAATCTGATACACCATCCTTTTCACACCTCTTCTAAATGTGAATTCTTAATGTAGCCCACATTGGTTTATACTTTTCTGCTTTTCTTCCTTCCTACAGGATACTTTATTGCAGAACTACAGTCTTTCCACCTCTATCTTCCTGAGAGTCATAACAACAGGCAACTGAATCTGGCAAATAAACTGTATTATTAATGATATTGCACCCCTCAATGTTTGCATCCTTTTCCATTGTAATACATGATATTACACCACTCAATGTATGCATCCTTTTCCATTGTAATACATCAGAGTTCTCCATTTATATCCCACATAATACTTTTCGCCTTGGGTCATACTAAATTGCTGGCCCCTCTGTTAATATTTGTGTATTGTTTGGGCATTCTGTGAGAGTTCTGAGGTTAGGAGATTATTTTTGGCACTTATCACATTATGTATGACTTTTCACCACCTTATAGCTCATTCCATTTGCTGATAGTGATCACATTAATCCCCCACAAACAAGCAGACATTGAGCGTCCTTAGAACATGTTACTAATACAATAATTTTCATTACTTACGTCCACCTCTCAATTGTACAACACCTTGCAGCTGTTTAATATTTGCCTTTACTTGAGTCAAATACAAACAACAGTCATATAAATTCACCAGTATTCTGATAACCCTTTGCTAGTATCTGAGCCTTCTACCCTCTGTAATGACAATATTTTTGATGGTTCGTTTTGCGTGAGTCCGTTATGAATGGCAGTGTATTACCACCAGACCTCAGGTATGTATTAGCAGTCAAATAAAAAACACAACGTAACTGAGATGATGTAAAACAAAAAAAAACAAATAGCCAGATTCCAACAAACCACTTTAATGTTTTCTCTCATTAGCAGTCATTACTTCAAGTTAACCTGTTGTTGCTTCCTGATTCTTCTCCAACTTTCCATATATCGCTTGTCTTTTGGTGCTATATTCCAAGCTACCTTGACTTTTTAAAGGAGTTGGTCTTCTTTGACTTCATCAATGGAATTATACTTACAGTAAGCCTATTTTTCTGGAGGAACTTCTGTCTGTGACTTTGCCACCTTTCCTTTCAGCCAATCACAACTGCACCTTAACAGAAAAATACTGTACACCTATCTAATGCAAGGACATAAGGAACTGAAACAATCAAAGCTAAGTTTGGAGCTCTCCTTTGAATCATGGAATAGCAAGTTTACCCACAAGTGATGTTAATTAGTAAGATCTCAACTCTAGTCAGCAAGACATCTATTGCAGCACCTACAGCCATTCAACTATCATGCCACTCCTGTAACTCTGTCTCTGCCATACTTATATAGTGGTCCCATAACCCTGTTTCTGCATATACTTATATAGTGGTCCCATAACCTTGTCTCCACACATGCTTATTTAGTGGTCCCATAACCCTGTCTCTGCCCATACTTATATAGTGGTCCCACAACCCTGTCTCCACACATACTTATATAGTGGTCCCATAACCCTGTTTCTGCACATACTTATATAGTGGTTCCATAACCCTGTTTCCACACATACTTATATAGTGGTCCCATAACCCTGTCTCCACACAGACTTATATAGTGGTCCCATAACCCTGTTTCTGCACATACTTATATAGTGGTCCCATAACCCTGTTTCTGCACATACTTATATAGTGGTCCCATAACCCTGTCTCCACACATACTTATATAGTAGTCCCATAACCCTGTTTCTGCACATACTTATATAGTGGTCCCATAACCCTGTTTCTGCACATACTTATATAGTGGTCCCATAACCCTGTCTCCACACATACTTATATAGTGGTCCCATAACCCTGTCTCCACACATACTTATATAGTGGTCCCATAACCCTGTCTCCACACATACTTATATAGTGGTCCCATAACCCTGTCTCCACACATACTTATATAGTGGTCGTGTAACCCTGTCTCCACACATACTTATATAGTGGTCCCATAACCCTGTTTCTGCATATACTTATATAGTGGTCCCATAACCCTGTTTCTGCATATACTTATATAGTGGTCCCATAGTCTCCACACATACTTATATAGTGGTCATGTAACCCTGTCTCCACACATACTTATATAGTGGAGGCAGGTCAACTGTCTCACAGTGATCAGTGCAACTTTCCAGACTGTGGTCAGGTCAAAAGGTCTAAGATTTTGTACCTCATGTAGATGTTTACTACAGTGACAAAGAAAAGATTATACCTGTAATAGTTCATGGTGTAACAGGTTTACCCCATCCTCCTCTCTCAGCCACCCAGTGCTGTTGTTATTATTATTGTTATTATTATTATTACTTCATTAGATACCCCATTGGTCATTTCATACTATTTAGGCAATAGGCACATATAAGTCCTGTATCTCAGTATTTTTTTCTAGTTCCTACTGGACAGCCCACATTTCCTAACCAATTGACTCCCCTCTCTCTCCCACTCTGTACCGTTTATTATTCCAGACAGTTCCTATACATTAACTCATATTACTTAGTTAACAACACATAATCTTTGACCATATGTCTTAATTTTTTTTCTGTTTTGTTCTCAGTAGTCTGAATATTTTATTTAGAGTTTGGTCAAATATATCACATCCTAATACCTTCTTTCATCCTTCTCTGTTTACCCAGTTGATTATTTCTTTTACTTCCCTTTACCTCTTTTTGAACCAGTCTCCCAACAACATGCCTTGCCATACTTTTTGCTTTGTTCCTGTTCTCATGTTCTCTCTCTTCTCTTACATGCTAATGTCTTACAATTTGTCTTGACTTCTTTATAACTAGCTGAAATCTGTAACATCTCACTCAGTTACCAAGTCTCTGCTCTGTTACGATGCAACTTTAAATCATAACTTACCCTTTTTACATGGCACCTAGAGGAGAAGTTTTCCACAAAGAATGTACAACTTGCTTTTTAGTTTTCAAAATCTTTGAGAATCAATTATGAAGCCATCAAAAGTGTAGTTAGTGAAACAATTAAAGGTGTAGGGAAACTAAAGTAATGTCAAACTGTAACATTTATATAGCCTGCATCTTTAAATAACTGAAAGTAGTCCTTCCTGTCGCCCGTCACTTTTATCATTTGTCAGAACTTGAAGTAAAAGCAGGGTTCACATTAAACTTTTATATTTAGAAGTCAGATTTTATTTTATTTTGCATTTGGTTACTGGGGTAGTCTGACTGGACAGAAAAAAATATTTTCTGCGGAGGTCAGGGGAAAAAAGCTCCACAAAATTGCATACAATATATGGTATAGTTTTAAACATTCAAAGGAAATGACAAATCGTATGTGACAGCAAGTTTTCAGTCGATATATAATACAATAGAATAAAGGAAAATATTTGCAATAAAATAAACAAACATACATAATTAGATAAAAAGTATTCTTTTATTTATGGTATCTGGTTTGCTATAGCTGCCGACTTCATATGAGGTAAATGTCTTTTTTCTTTAGTTTTTGGGTTGTCATAAAATAGCTGAACAGACAGAGAAATAAATCAGTTCTGACTAGATAGTGACTAGTCATTTCATTTTTAATAAGTGTACCGTTTGCAGAGTACTTTATTTTGTTATAATTATCTCAAAAATAGCCGAAAAGCTTGTTAAAGGTATTCAGCTCCTGGATGATGAACAGAAACATTTCAGCCAGCTGTCATGTCATGGAATGCTTCCTTTTAATCTGTATTTTTGGCAGCACTGTGAGAAACTGTTGACAATAAGTGAAAGCAGTTAGCACCATCTGGTAATATGAGTGCACGGTCCAGTGCTCATTCAGTAGGCCAAGCCAACCTGGGTGGCAGCTGACAGAGGTAATAATAAATGCTTTCAAAATGTGTGGTATAATCATAACCAACCCTGATAATGTCAGCTGTATGAAACACAGTAGCACAGCTGCCAAGCCTGCTTACATCGATGCCTAATTAACTTAGAAATATGTTCACCGTTAGTGCCTGTTTAGTCCATCTAGTCTTGTTATTTACATTTGTAAGAGATAAGCTACAAACTAATCGACATGCATTCTAATCTGTACCATTCCCATATGACTTGACCTATACTCCCATGAATTCTTGACTTTTGCCTCATTGTTTGATCCCTCTGCTTGTTTAGAAAAAAAGGTGAATGTGTTCGCTATCATTACCTCCATGAGAAAGTACTTTTAACATTCACAATGACCTTTCCACCTTTGTCTTCAGACTGTGCAGGCTTGTTTGTGCACATCTCTTCACAATATACTGACATTTAGGACTATTATTCCTTCAGACTTAATTTTAGCTAGTAATCTGAATAGGTTGTGAAATGGTGTTATTTCAATATTCCACATTTTCATATCTTTTAATCTCACTTCATATGACTTTAGAAAGAAAAACATACGGTTAAAAGTTTGACTGCATAAAAATAGCTTATTGGCCAGTTAGAAAACTATCACTTGCAATTCACTCCCATTTAAGGATTGCCTTATGGATACATAACTGAATATCTTCGCTGTCTGTTACCTCATCACAATTCAGGGAAGGTGTTTTGGTAATCTACCACTCTTTCTGTAGACTAATATTCTACTAAGTTATTCACACTTCTGTAACATAAAGTACTGGCTTATTTTCATTCATATTTATTTAAGATGGCAGCCTCTTGGCTTCCAGTTTATTAAGATGACATCCTTCTGGCTTCCCATTTACCTTTCAGTGCTTCATAGCCAATATTCTGCCACCCTTACTTTCGTTGAAAGAGCAGATATTTGTTTCAGTCTCTTTATTTATGACTTCTGGGTTGAAACCCATGTAATTTGTATTACCTTGTTCTGAACTTCTTTCATCTTGCCTTTGTCCTTACAAATATTCAGTCACCTGCACTGAGAGACATGCCTTTAGGATATATGACTAGTCATTGGATTCCTCTGAGTTAAAGCATGCATTGTGAGATCCAAACAGATAACTGGCAACATGTTGACATCATTATAGTCCACCATCAATTCAAAACCATCAAACCCCACTAAATCCAATGTCACACAAACCAAAACACAAACAAGTGCACATATTTCCATGGGAGGCAGACCCATTCTCCCCACATCTGCAGTCACCCCAAACCATTTATTGCCAGCCTTAAAAAATCTCTGGCTGACAGAAATGCCTTTCAAAAACACCATCGCACAAAACTAATAGCATTTCCTAAATAGTAGCTAACATGATTTGTCAATTATGCTAATTTCTGGCATCTTCATCAGAACAATCTGTAATAGTCACAGACTGGCATTTGTGTAAACACTTCTACTAGCAAGGTCTCATTCAGTGACTATGCAACGCAGCAATGACATTAAATTTTCTGCTGCAGTTTGGTGTGTACAGTTCCAGTGCATCCTGCTATCACAGAAACCTTCCTTTCATCTTTCCAACATTTCTTATGGAGCATTAGGCCATCTGATTTAACAACCTCAGGTCCTTTTCCACCCTTGTTGTGTGTGTACTATTCCTTCTACACTTGTGGACACATCACTGAATTTTACTTCCCATTTGCTTTGATTTACATTTCTTTATGCTGAATGTACTCTACCATTTTTGGAACAATTTTCCAAAATTTACCAGTATCTTTTAAACCTTTCTGCTTATTTTATAGTGATCCTGGTGCATATTAGTGCACACCATACAAAAGATGCTGCATTCTTTCTATATCTTCTTGGATCCAGTTATGAAGACATTAGAAATAACTGGATCCCAAACATGAGTTTCTGTACTTTTTCACTATCCTTTCCTCTATGTGGATTCCTTTTTTCTATTATACTATGCTCTATTCTTCATGGAGCACTTTACCTCTGCCAACACCCATCCACACCAAAGATATTCACTTTGCTTGACCATCTTCTGTGGTTAGTTGTTGGTTTACTTGAGTTAAGTTTGGTCAGGTTATGTTTCTGCAATACGTTTTGGCTTGATTCTCATTGCACTGGGCTATAGAATTGTCAGTTCAAGGTTACAGTTCCTGAGAAAGTGCACTAGAGTTAGACATCTTATTTTTATACACCGAGGTCATAATGACCATAGTTAAGGGGTAGTGTGAATGCAGTGGATTCTGATGTAAGATAATGTACTTGTTTGTAATTTTCATGATATGTATATGTAGTTGTGTTTTCTTGCTTGTATTTTTGTATTTTTGTGACTTAAATGTATTATTAGGTCAAGGTAATGTTTTTCCAAGATGTTAATTTTATTATTGTATTGCCAGGGAAATGTGTTTAATGAAGATCAGAGTTGTTGAGATATAGGGGCACATTATCAAGGTAAATGTGAAGCAAAATTCAAAGTAGGACATATCTCCCTCATCCCAGTTCACTACCCTAACTGCCGAGACAAAAAACTCCAGCTTTACTCCGTAGCATCTCGCCTACTCCGAGGTGATCTCTGCCTAACATATAAAGCTATGTCAAACCCAGAGCTGTTGGACATGCTACACCTAAAGAAATCCCAGTCCCTCTGAGCTACATGCTCTAGGGACCTAAACCTTGTCAGCACAATAAACAGGACATGCTGGAGGGATAGATTCCTGTCCCAGAGACTTCCCATACTCTGGAACAGGCTACCCATCTATGTCAAGCAAAGTTCTTCATTAGCACTCTTCAATAAAAATCTTGATGAGTGGATGGGAAATAGGAAATACACCCTGGGGATCACTTCTGTGTCTCTGCTCGACAGTCGCACAAGAAAATAACTTTCTTGGGTGGCATAAGCCAGGGAACCTTGTTGGCTAGGCTTATGTAGGCCCTTGGGCCGATAGCCTAGTACCTACCTATGAACCTATGAACAAAGAAATCTTAGATTTATCTGACATAGCCTTCACAATGAGAATCCATGGTGTGTTAGGCTCTATGCATTTTTTATACCAAGAAATGTAATAGTTATTTCCTTTGGAAATTATGAGAAACATATCTACCCTTTCCATTTTCAGGTATCTTGCCTTCTTTCTTGGTTTGTTAGAAAAGCTACCTAGTTCTGTTAATTAAATCTACAATTTATCTGAGAATTTGGTGGTGAATACCACCAGGCCTCACTGCCCTGCACTGCTTTAGCTTTTGGAGTTTTTTCATATTTTGCAGTCATAAAATGTATCGTGAATGAACATTCGTGGATTTAATAAATGCCAGTCTCCTTTCTTTATGAATTCTGAATAGGTCTATAGGTTAATACAAGGCTATGGATCCTGAGAACCATTTGTAGCCCATCCATAATATCCCAAATTGTAGGTACCCATCAATATGACTAATTTATTCCTTGTTTCGACCCCTTTCATGAGGGCTTGAGGGGACAGACCCAGGGTGCATTTACAACTACCCATCCATTCTTCCAGATTATGCTTAAAGATGGTCAGTGCGATACTTTGCTTTATAGCCAATGGAAGTCTATTCCATAAACAAAGGATTCTCTGAGAGAAATGTAACTATCTCACCAGCAGGTTCTATTTATGTTTTGATGGAAGTTAAGATCTTTTGAGTTAGTGTTTGAAACATTATTGGTTTTATGGATGTGTAGGAGTCTGCATAGGACTGAATTTTTTGCGGCGGTGTAGGCTAGAAAGAGGTTATCTTTCACAAGTCTATGGGAAACTGAAATGAGAGAGAGCAACCTAACCAGGTTACATAGCTCAAGGAAGACATACCTTTGATTATCTTAGTGAAGAAATGCTATAGACTCTCAAGCTGGATCTTGTACTTAGACAAGTGCATATCAAATGGGCCATTATACTCTGTTCTGGGCCTGATGAGGGAGGAGTAGAGTGGGATGAGAACTTCTTTAGATCTGGAAGAAATGCCCTTGGTGATTAATCTGGTAAAAGGATTTCCTAACATCTGTGGATACATGGTGATCAAAGGTAGACCCCAGATCCCTAATGACTGATTCAACTTTACCCAGGAGTTACTTATGTGGTAGATTCATCAGACCCAGTTTTGCCAAAGGACAAAATGCTGCATCTCTTGACATTTAGTTTTAGGCCGTAGTCCAAGCGCAATTTATTGGTGTTTGTGTTAGACCTTCTTAAAGAATCTATAAGTAAGATAATGGATTTAATGATTGCTCCAAATTTACAGTCATCTGCAAACTTGGTCAGCCACAGGCCCTTGATGTCAATCTTGACATCATAGAAGTAAATATCAAAGAGATGTGGTCCTAGAACCAGTCCCTGGGGAACACTACTGGTAACTACTCTTTCTTTAGAGAGACCTCCCCACTAGTAGATTGTGTTCTATCTGTTAGCCAGTTTGCTAACCAGCAGGTAACATATATAATATAAAAGTTATATCCAGGTACAGTCATGATTATGTGTTGTACAAGTAATAATTCCTAAAAAAAAAAATAAGATATATTGACCAATAAAGGACTTCCAAAGGCGATGAGGCCCTCCGCTGGGAGCATCAAGTTTCCAGACATCTCTAGGCAGTCTTATTGGTCAATATGACCCACCTTGGAAAGTATAAGTACATTGAGAAATGTTTTTCATATGTGTATACATGTGCATGGGCATGTGCGTGCGTGTCTTTGCACAAGCACTCGCATGTGTGTGTGATATTCTTGGCATAAACAGTCCTTCCACCAGAAGTACATTGTGGCATAAAAAAATGCTGAAGGAACTAGACAACAGAAAGTGATCATATAGCTAATTACCTGGAAGAGATAATTCTGTGATGCAATACATGTTTAGAACTGTGTTGTTAATGATCACAGATGCTGTGGGAATTCCAGAGTCCCTCTCTCCCTCTCTCTCACTCTCTCTCACTCTCTCTCTCTCTCTCTCTCTCTCTCTGTCTTTGGATTGCATATAACTGGGGTGCTATGGCTCCACATTATTAATCAGCACATTTAAGTAAATCGCTCCATTTACTTTGTTTTAAAGGACTTTGATTATTTACATCATTGCCTTGATACATGCACTCTGGGTACTTACACTGTATTTAAGTTGCTAGAATAAAAATGCGTCTCCTATCACTTCTGAGTCTATGTTGTAAAAATCAGTTGATTCTTGTTATAAGTGCAGGAAGAGATTGGGGTACACTGTACATTTGCTTAGAGTTGGTATCAGCAGAAACAGTCACTGACACTGGAAGTTGCAACAGCAGTAGCAAATTACATGCATCACTAGGTTATACAATATGGAGTATTTATTAGAGAACAACAGTGGAGTAAAAGTAGTTTACTGTTTTATTCATAAAAAATAAAAAAGAAACAGGAACCAAGAATGTAATTTTTATCAGTAAGGTTTAAATAAGCACGCATGGTATGTTTGGCAGGTTTGTTGTTTGATCTGGCATATCTACATGCTGCCAAAATGGAATTCCTCAAGTATCAGTTGACAGAAGAATGACACGCCAAAGAACAGACCAACAATCCCTGTTTTTCTGTAGGAAATCTGTGCCGGGGTGATTTCTAAGTGTGTCAGCAGTGATTCACTTTGTGGGATTCCTCCCTTCTTTGAATTGGCGAACCTGTGGAGTTGGTATATATACTTTTGGGGAGTGTGAGTGGCTCGCCCCCAGCAAATAAGCACTTGAAGTTAAATTATTTATTATTTATTTTGCCCTTCTGTGTCTCAGGCATGATTTTTCCATGTTGATGATGCTCAGTTTTGCCGTTCAACACTCTGCAGATGAACCTTTTGATTCTTTCTTTATAAACAAATTAATTACGCTGAAACAGGCACGATTTTTAGAGTAGTCACTTTCAGGCTCATAGAGAATTTCTTTTTCCCTGCAAGCTCTGTTATGTCAGCTTCTGATAAACAATTTCAGTTGTTTTGATTTCTTATACATAGACATTTTCATTGCTGTGAATCACTTCACTAGTATTTGAGAACTACAGGCAAGTTTAGAATGTTCAAATTATGAAATATTGATTATTTCCTCATCACATTTTGATAACGTGTTTTAAATGCATTAACAAGCTTAAAAAGGTATTTAGTGTTATTTGCTAGTGAGAACATTGTGGCCTTTAAATATGTAATTACGGCTGGCCATTGATTTTGTGCTGTATTTAGAGGTTTTCATTTTTCATTAGGCCTAAGATGCCAGTTAATGTGTCTCTTCAGAATAATGAATAGCCATTCAGATTTATTACTTTTTCAAAGCCAATTTTCTAATATCATTTAACATCGGGAGTACAAAAAATGTATAAATGTGTCTTTGGAACTAATCTGTAGTGTGTGTTGGAATGAAATTTAGCCTAATGTCAAAATTTACATACCTTGAAATAGAGGTAAACTGTTAAAAGAGTATTTTCTTGTAATGTTTCCCTATGTGAAAATGAAAAAGTACTACAGCTGATATGTGTTATGCAGTCTGTCCAAGTATAACACTGAAAGGAAATTAACAGGCAGAAACAATATAATAGTAGAGGTCTGTAATCCACATGATAGTCTATGGTGTCAGAACGAAGAAAAAAATCTAAGATGCGCTAAAGTGTTTTACACAAAATGATTTCCTGAAGCAAAGTGTTCTTTTTTTATCAGTTTCTTTTTTGCCTGAATCATCTCCTTGAGCCAAGGGTTCTGCCCTCCATTAACCTTTTATTGCTGTTGCCCATCTAATCACTCTCTATCACCACTTAGTCCTTTGGCATGCTCCTGTCTGCATAATGTGGTTGAGGGGAGAGAGTTAATATTCACAGATCGATGGGGATTGGGGAATATGACTAATTCTTTACATAATGGCTTGTTTCCAGGTAGGAACTGCATGTAGTCTCTCAGACTGCTTTGTTTTATACCCGTGCTAGCATACACATGCTTCTGTACACAGATAAGCCAGAGAAGATACTAAGCCACTGGCTTCCACCAAGTGAGCCTTAGCAGTGAAAAGTCCCCTCCATATTTATTAGGTGGGGAGAGCAACACCCAGGCTGTTCACTCCATCTACTCATGTAGATCCTGTTATTCTGGATTGCCCACATACCAGTGCCTTAATCTATTGTCCTACCACTGTATGATCCACAATTAATCAAAAAACTTGAGTTAGTAGCTACCTCCTGTAAGACAACCTGTATCTACTTCACTGTCTAATGGATAAAAGCACCTGGTAATAATATAATTATTTCTAAGCTACTTTAACTGGAGAGGAGTGGAGGTCAAACAAACCTGAGTCTGTAATATCTCTTCTAAGTTAGTTGTACATTCAACCTGTCTTAGCAGGTGTGATTTACGAAGAGATGTGAAAGCATTTAGCTAAGGTATTTCTCTGATGTGAATGATTTTTGAGCCTGCAAATGCAGATGCATGATTGTTGTACAGCAGGGAGATATGATGGGTGAACAGATCACAGAAAGAAGAGAAATTAATGAGTTAAATATGGTTTTACAATGCAGAATTTATCCCACAGAAATAGTGTAGAAGTAGTGTAGCAATAATTGTTGTTGTTGTTTGTCTTTCGGCTTTTTCCCGGTAAGGGGTCGCCACAGTGGAACTCCGGTCCGCTAATGATTGACAGTAGAGTTTTACAAAATGCCGAGGTGCCAGCTCGATGCCCAACCTTCAACGAAGGCATGCCCATTTATGCACGCATGTATTTCGAACGCTACCCAACCACGTTCGAAAGACATGCGTGCGTAAAGATGTAGTGTAGCAATAGTAGTGATGTTAAAATAAGACAAAGCAAAAAGGAATTTAAGTCTAACAACACTGTGGTTAGAAAGTCCTTCTATGTGGCACATCTCATTACTAAGGGTTTTGCATCCAGGAAGAAAGAGGTCATTGTCTCCCTCTACTCTTCCCTCATTAGGCCAATCATTGAGTACAATGCCCCATTTGGCATGCACCTCACTAAACACCTGCAACAACTGGAGAGGCCACAAAAGTAGCTCACAAAGAGGATCCTAGACCTTAAACATTTGTCCTATATGGACAGACTAAAAAAACTCCAAATATTCTCTGTTTTATATTGCCTACTTAGAGGCGATCTCTGCTTGACTTACAAAGCCATGTCTATCCCAGCTCTGTTAGAAATGCTACATCTAAAGAAATCCCAATCCCTCCGCACCACATGCTCCAGACACCTCAACCTCATTACCACAATCAACAGAACATGCTGAAGGGACAGGTTCATAACCCAGAGACTGCCCATGCTCTGAAATAGACTTCCCATAAATGTCAAGCAGAGCACCTCACTGGCCCTCTTCAAGAGAAATCTTGATGAGTGAATGGGAAATAGAAAATTGACCCCAGGGATCACTCCATTGGTTTTACTTGACAGAGGCAGTGGAAACTAAGGTCGGGTGGCACGATGCCAGGGTAATCCTATGGGTTAGGCTTGTAAAGGCCCCAGGGCCATTAGGCTAGGACACACCTATGAACCTATGAACCTATGAACACTGACTGGAACTAAATTAACCCTTACCATTGTGAGGTAGTGGTTGTCGGTAATGAGGAATGGCAGATAAACTGGCATGTGAAGACCAACTTTGACTCTGAGGCTGTCCAGCAGTGAGGAAAAGTACATATGTCATGATGGGAATCATTACACATTTGATTCTGGAGAGTCGCCTTCAGTAGTTATGAAGCGTATAGTGCATTTTAAATAGAATATCTGATTTGTTTACTTTTTCATTTATACGCTCCAAAAATTAGAGTGAAGTGTCCATCTATGCCCCTATGTATTTATGTTTTTTAAAAGTTCAGGCACTTTATCTGAAGGGATGGTCACTGACAAATCTTATTATATTGCCTTAAGCTATTCTGTGTTATCAAATAGCATTTTATTGAGGCATTTGTTTTCCCACAAATTATAATTGACCTGCACTCTTAACTAGCGTCAGATAGATAGATAGCTAAGTTATCTACATATGTTAGCATTTGTATGGAAGGTGTACAACTGGATATAGTATTAATAAACGCAGTGATAATGGAAAGATCCTTGACATACATATGAATGGATTAACGGGGATGATGTATGTCACCAAGATGAAGTTAAGGTGTTTCTAAGAAGCAACATTTCCAATATTTTCATAAGATGTGAGCACTGTCATGAAGGATATGTATTCCGCTGTTCATTTATTCTTCTCTGGAGCTTTTCTCCCTGGGCCTCCAGTGAAAAAGGACCTGTGTCCAGCTGGAATTTCCCAGTAAACAAATGTAAATTAATAAATAAATATGGGTATATAATTTTCAAAGTTTATGTTTCTTTCATTTTTTTTTTATCTTTGTTATTTAGCCAGCTTATGTGGCATCACTTTATCAGTTCCTATAGACTGTTATATAATTAATTAGACTGTTATTAATATGACATTATCAACATAATCATTAACATCATCATCAACTGCTTTCTCCCATTTTTTTCTACATGGGGTTGGGGCATCATGTCAATTGTTGCTAACTCTCTCAATTCACTGCCACTCTCCTACCTTCCTCAGCAGGCATGCCTGGCTGTTCCAGGTCTTCTCTCACACAGTCCATCCATTTCTTTTCTAGATGCCCGCATTTCTTCTTGCCTTCTTCCTGTTTGTCCCAAATCTTCTTCATCAGAATGTCTTCGGCTTTCTTGCACACATGCCCAAGCCATGTAATCTGTTCACTTTGACCTTCTCTGCAGTTGGAGCTACTTAGGCATCTGCTCTCATGTCCTCATCAGTCCCACAGTGTGCATCTGACTACCCATATCATATACCTCTCAGCTGTCCCAATTTCCACAGAACGTCCAGATTAGATTTTTGTCTCACATTTTTGATGTGTTCCTCATATAATTTGTGGTTTTCCAGCAAATCATTGAAGATTGAAGTCACTAAACAATGACTTGCATTTGAGTTTCACACTTCACATCCTTTAGAAAATGCTTACTAACACAAATCCTGTTATTCTAGCAGCTTTCTAAGTTTATAAGAGCAATAAATCTGTTCCTATTTTTGGGCCTTTGTTCCTCAATTATTTTTGGCATTATCCAGATTTCTTGCACAGAAAGGTTGAGAAGTATGCTGCACTTCATCTCTATCACCATGAGCTTCCTGAACTGCTCTGCCTTCACTGCTAAGGTTTCTGTACCATACAGTTTTATATACCTTACATTTAAGCTTCATTAACATTGTTCTGTCATACACTACCCCTGACACTCTCTGGCAGTCAGTTGCAGCCCCTCTAATTCTGGCTTTGACATCATTCAGACTTCCCTTCTCCTCAACCACCCCTCCCATATACCTGAAGCTGCTAACCTGCTCTACTGTTTTCCCTTCTATCTCAGTTCTCAGCTTCTTCTGATGTCCTCCATCTGCTACCGTGACAACCGTCTTATCTGTACTCAGTTTCATCCCATGTGCCTTCAGTTTTGCATTCCATTCCCATATCATCTGATGAAGTTCTTATTCAGTCCATGCCTGTAATGCCACATCATTTGTATACAGCAGCTTTGTTGAGCTATCCCTACCAGCCTGTTCGTTAATGTAGTCCATCACCAGTATTACTAGCACTGAGCTCAGAGCTGAATTCTGATGCACACTCACTCTCACTGGGAACCCCTTGGTGAGTTTGAACACTATACTTCTGTAATCGTTCCTTGTACATAAACTGCACAAATTCCACCAAAGTTCCTGAGACTTTGAACCATAGTATGACTGCCCAAATCAGCTTTCTTGGAACTTTGTCATATGCTTTCTCCAAGTCTAGGAATGCCCGGTCAAACTCTTTCCTAAACTATAGCTTCTTCTCAACTATCTGGCTCACTGCAAACATTAGGTCAGTTGTGCTGGATCCCAGTCTGAATCCAAACTGCTCATCTCCCATCTTACTATCTATTACTCTGCAAGAAAACAACTCCACTAGACAAAAGTAAATCTACAATTGAAATTGTTAGCCACACAAAACGTCTTGGAGTCACCATTGACAAACACCTCGAATTTGATATGCACATACAACAATCTCTATAGACATAATGATTTCCTGAGGCCCTCCACTAAACAAATCCTTGCTTCCACTTACTTGCTCTCTTCACTCATATATGGTGCTCCTCTACTTACTAACCTACAATCCTCACTTAAAGCTAAACTTGAGACTTGTTACAACAAAGTTGCCAAATTTGCAGCTAATTCCAAATATGCTACCCACCACTGCATCACTCTTCGCTCCCTAAAATGGCTTGAACTTCCACACTACTTGTCCTATTTGCAACTAACTACAGTGCACAAAATGATCTTTAAACCTTCAGATTGTCCTGCCTTCAGATCTGTATTTACTTACTACCTCTCAAACAGGCCCCTCAGATCCGAGAATCAGCAACTCTTGCAGGTACATAAGCCAAACTTTCCAGCTGGCTAGTTCCTCTGTCCTGCTTCATTGCCAAAAATTGGCATGCTCTACCATTATCAACTAGAACTACCCCAAACCCTGACTTTTTCAAAACTTTATTATGTAAATACCTATCTTCTGTCTGGAACTGTGCCAGCACCCAGCCACCTTAAACAATTGTGTTTAAGTGAGGTCTTTTCTATCTACTCTCATATAATGTACACTGTAATTCCTCATTGCTCTTAGACCTGAAAACTCCATGTAATGTCACCTTCTTTACTTGTTATTACCTATATGCTAATTTGTTATCATCTGGGTGCTAACTACTATATTTACTACTATATTAACTGTATTTACTCGTGAATGAATTTCACTGATGTATGTGTATTGTGGAGCTTTTCTCTCTGACCCTCCACTCAAAACAGGCATTGAACAGTCCAGTGGACTTAACCAGTAAACAAAGTGCAAATAAATAAATAATTCATTTATCAATAACCGTCTCCAAAATTTTCATACAGTATGACAGAAATTTGATACCTCTATACTGTCCACAGTTGTGAATGTAACCTTTGCTCTTGTACACAGGCACGTAGGTAATCCAGAATGAGAGGATCTACAAGGGTAGATGGACTGAACAGCATGTGTGTTGCTCTCCCCACCTAATGAATATGGAGGGGGATTTTTTTCCAGTGTCTCTCTCTCTCTCTCCATACTGCTATGAATACTCTCTGGAGCCATTTCTCCCCTATCTCACCCATCATCTTGGTCAAATCTGCTGTGACCTCATCTGAGCCTGCTGCTTTCCCTGACTTAATTTTCCTTAGTGCTGTTCAGATTTCCTCTTCTAGGATGGCACCTCTTCTTCCTTCATTGTAGGCCGTGTCTGGGGAAGTACAGCTTCAGTTGGATTTGCTTCATTCAAAAACTTCTGGAAGTACTCCTTCCATTCTGTCTTTGATGTCCTTTGGACTGGTGAGCAGGTTGTTGCTGCCATCTCTTATGAAGGGTGTCTGGTGACTATTTTTATTATATTTTTGTCTTTACCTTGCAACCTGATATAGTTTTGTTGTACCATCTACTGAGTCACTTCCCAGAAGCCTGCAGAGTGCATCTCATGTCTTGTTCTTTGCTACTGCAACTGCTTTCTTAGCCTCTTTTTTAGCTAACTAGCATTCTTTATTTCCTTGGTCCATCTTTTTGATATCCGAATTTTTTTCACAGGAAACTATTTTATCCAATAGAGTTGCATTACTGGATAGTGAGCATCTTTTGTGGATTTTTGAAGTGGACTGGTTTCCCTCTCTTGATGGCTGGCAGCATTCATGTTAGTGATTTACAGAGTTGTACCACTTGTACCTTTCATACCTTTATTCCATTCTACATAAGACAGTTATTGTGAAGAGCTATCCGTTTTCACTTGGTATCCTTGGCTTTGATATTTCTCAATGGAGTGAGGAAATATGTCCATCAGAATTTCAAAATGTAATAATAGAGGTCACAGATAATGCTAAGTGATACAAAGATGTCAGTTCCAGTCAGCTGTGGCAAGGTGCAAGTAGACAGTGTAATGGGAGGGCACAGCCATCTCTGATAATAATGTAATAATGATGAGATCCCGCATGCAGAAAAGGAGTTTAGCAGTTATGAAAGGAGCTGCTCATTGATGAGATCCCGCATGCAGAAAAGGAGTTTAGCAGTTATGAAAGGAGGTACTCATGATGCTTCCATGTTTGATAGAGGATAACTAGTTGATAAACAGCCAAGAAGAAAATTTGTATTTAGTTTTCTATTTATTGTAGCAGGTAACATGATGGCCTAATATACTGAGAGGAAAACAAGAACATTTGTTGTGGTGTTAGAGTAAGCTCAAGACAATTAAAATTGACTTATCCAAGAGTAATAAATTTTATTTCAAGGTAATTCATAAAATTTGAAAAAGGAGGTTATCCTGAGCAATGCTCATTTTACATTAATCAGACACAAAACCATGCATTACATAGTGCAGTTACAATAAATACACACATACAGGTAGATATAACTGCACATAAAAGTGAAATATCTTTCTCATTTACAGAATTAAAAATACATACTGTACAGCTATGTAACACTTTTTTCTGCATACTGCATGTATAATAAACATATTGCTTTTTTATAAATGTACATGACTGAACAGTTTCTAGCAGCGAATATTAGCCGTAGCAATCATATTTAGTTGCTTACATCCAAGAGAAAGTTTATTATATGCATCTGACACAGTCTGACACAGTCTGACACAACTATTCTAAAGTCTGTAATATTGGTTATGCCAAAGATAAAAAATGACATGTGTATCTAATTAACTATTAAGTACAATATTATTTTCAACTAAAAAGTTGTAATGGTTAAATGGCCAATCTCCATTAAAACCTTTATAATTATTCTGCTTACAGTTAACTGTTTCATATAATCCAGGATTTAATTTTCTTAGTCACACTTTGCCTACCGTGTGACTCTGAGCAAGGTTCTTAACCAGGCAGTGCTCTATAGCAACTGGTAAATTGGTCTGGGTTCCTTAATGGTCTCCTGAACTGCATGTCTGTAAAAAACTACCTGTGAACCTATGCTGTACATGTCAAGATGATGCATAATTACTTACATTTATCCTGGCATGATTGCAAATCTATCAAAGGAGATGGGTTGCTGTAGTCTGACTGCCAGAAATCTAGTATAAACAGTTAATGATTATGATTTTTCAGCCTCCAGGGAAGATACTGGTTAAGGCAGCTTTCCTCCTTCTTGATTTTTCATCAAAATTAAGGGAAGACTGCTGCAAAGATAAATAGAAACTCCTCATATTCTTTGTTGTACTCTGCCCTCCTGTAGAAGGTATAACCCAGTAGCAAGGTAATGATGTAATTCATTAGGACCAAATCAAGTTTTAGGCTGGAATAAGTAAAGGACAGACACAAATTCAGGCTGCAAGATCAGCTAATTTACTGTAACCGCTCCACATCTTAGCATGAGTAATACTAAACTGTGTGGAATGCAGCAAGTTGGGTCAGAAGGGGCAAAGAGCAGAGTGCAAAATGAGATGATAAGGTGAACAGTTGATTAGCCCAGATGTTGAATGCAAGGAAGATGATTACAAGATTAACAATCAGCTACTCATAACTGCCAAAAAGCAAGACATGATTGAGTTAGCTTTAATAAAAAGGAAACACGCCATTCCAACAATGACAGTTTCTGCAAAGAAACTTTGACGATGGACACTAAATTGTAGGACAGTCCAGTGAGCTGTTTAATGTTTTTGTTGAAAACTGCTATTCATTTCTTATTTTTAGTGCAGTTTGCTTTAGCAAGTTTTTAACTTTTCTGAACTGCTGTTCCAGTTCCATTTCTTGGTTTAAGGATTACAGCTCTTTTGATGGGAAGTGGGTCAAGTGGTTTTGATGTAGGTGTATTTACCTTTTCTACATGGTTGTATAACTCTGGAGTTAGTTAATTTCTGTAAATCAACATCAAGACAAATTTCTCATGTGGGAGATGCAGGAAGGCTTGCTGTCCTGCAAAAATTCTATTATGTATTTCTATATGAATTTTGATGAAAATTTCTTCTATAGTTTTGCATAGTTTTTATGGGGATCGTTCCTCTGTTATAGTATTCAATGGTATATGCTTCAGTGTTTTAACACAAATCCATATTGTCCAGATTTAAATTGCTTTCACTTCCTCCAATCCCTTAATTATTTTACATTTTAAAAACACAAGCCCCACATTTTCAACCATATCACCTATATCCATTCACTTTACAGAACTTTTCCTTGAGCCATTTGTACTCCAATCAATTCAGTATTTACTAGAAGCTTTCCATGAATCACTTTCCATAAAAAAATCCTACAAGTATTGCTATTTTTCCATAATCATCTTTCTCTCGCTGACAGCTTCCTGTAAGAATTCATTTAATGCCTCCCAACCTGGAAACTGGAGAATAATAAAACACCATAATAGTTTAGACCATACCTTTCTCTTTTCTTTAAATTCTTCTTTTTAATTTCTAAGTTAAATTTATTCTCAACTTCACTTATACGTACATTCTCACTTTTCATGTTTCTTATTTCTTTCCACTTTTTTAACACATCCTTATATAATTTATGCATCATTTACCACATAACTGAATTAACAAAACAAATTCTCTTAATGATGTAAAATAAAAACCTTTGTAACCTCTACTGTCTTTATTGTCAATAACCCAAAGCCCTATATTACATAAAAAATGTCATCAAATATCTTCAAAGTCTCTGGTGATATATTTATCCCTAAAAGGTATGTTTCAACTCCTAACAATAATGACTTAATATTTTTCTCTACAATAATGTATAATCATCACCACATTCTACTATTTTTTTCAAGTGGTCTGTTACCTTTTCCCTTATATT
Organism: Protopterus annectens; assembly: GCF_019279795.1. Classification (NCBI taxonomy): domain Eukaryota; kingdom Metazoa; phylum Chordata; order Ceratodontiformes; family Protopteridae; genus Protopterus; species Protopterus annectens. The sequence continues at coordinate 891,589,021 of NC_056744.1, read as the reverse complement.
TTAACACACTACTTTCCCAAATGCTATGACAAACACTTTTGCTTGATTCTCAGTAAAATAATCCCCTCCCCTTATTTACTAACTCAAATCTTATTCAGATTAAATCCAAATCACAGAAAACAGTCAATATACTTCTTATTCTCCAAGTTAATCAGAGCAGTGGAATAACAATGTTGACCTTTCCCATTTAGCCTTTTGGTTTTTAGCCTACCTGTTATATCTCTTCTGAAATTATTTTAATATATGCTACCATCTAGTCTACAAACTATACAATTTTCTTTAAGCCTAATAATCCCTCCATAATTAACGTATACAGTAGAACCTCCATAGTTGACCACCTCCCTCCTTAAGTTGACCTAATTTTCATAGACCTGCACCATGCACCACATGTATTCAATGGAAGACTGACCTCTCTGTACTGACCACGTCTGTAAGCTGTATCTTGACCACTTGGACTGTGACACACAATATTAATTTACCCTCTATAACTTGACCAGTTGAGTCCACTCTACATCAAGGGGTAGAAAGTGTAAGCTTTGCCGCTTAGTTGTATTATTTTTTTCTTTAGTATAAGTTCTTTTTTCATGTTTTATTATTATCACTTGTTGGATTAAGCTTAATGTCCTATTGTTTATCATGTGTTGCTGAAGATTTTTTCAGCGTGAAGGACTTGTCTGAATTGTAGGTACATCCAACAATTACTGAAAAATTTTGCAGCTAATCGAAACATGATGGCCCAAAGAAAAGAACTCAAAGAGCTGACATTGAAGGAGAAGGTTGATCTTTTACACTATCTGGAAAGCAGTAGCCAAAGAAAAATGGCAGAACATTTTGGTGTTAGCAAGACCACAGTTAGCAACATCCAAAAATGTAAACATGAGTATTTGGTGAGATATGGTAAGGAAAGTGGTGACCTACAGTGGAAAAGGAGGAAAACGTCCCTTGATGAAGTCAATAAAACCACATTAAGCTGGTTGAAACAAATGAGGGCAGTTAACGCCTGAATCTGCGGGCTGATGATCCAAGAAGTTGCTAAAAAAGTTGCACAGGAATTCTGGATGGCAGATTTCCAAGTATCAAGTGGTTGGCTAGAGAAAATTAAACTGTGACACAAGATCACCCAGAAAGTCTTTTGTGGTGAATCCAATGAAGTTTCAATACAAGTTGTGGAAGAGTTCATCAAAAGGTTCCCAGACTTCACCAGAGGCTTCAAAGATGATGGGATCTTTAACGCCGAAGAGTGCAGACTCTTTTTTAAGACAATGCCTGACAGGAGCCTCATCACGAAGGGTGACAAATGTAAGAGTGGAAAACTTTCCAAACAACATTTCACAGTTCTGCTTTGCGCTAGCTCAACCAGAGAGAAACTAAAGCCTTTGGTGATTGGTAAATTGGCAAAGCCATGTGCATTCAAGAACCTGAAGCACAAAGACTTCCACGCCATTTGGAGATCAAATAAATGCGCATGGATGACTGGTGCCCTATTTGAGGAATGGGTAAGGAGTATTGACTGAGAAATGAAGAAGAAGAAATGGTCTATTCTGCTGACAGTAGACAACTGCCCTGTTCACCTCCAAGTGAATCATCTCACAAACGTGACACTGAAATTTCTGCCTTCAAACATGACCTCAGAAATCCAACCTCTTGACCAAGGCATCATCAAAACATTTAAAATGCACTACTGAGCCCAGCTCCTGCAGTGGGTCATTACTAAAACACAAACCTGTGGTCTGCCTTTGGAACCAACTTCATCCGCTGCATCAGTTAACGCTCTGGATGCTGTCCACTGGATCAGTTCTGCTTGGAATAAAGTTCATCCAGAAATGATGCAGAAGTGTTTCAAGAAAGTTGGATTTGTCACAACCCAAGAGCATGATGTTTTCACCCCATCAGATAGTCCATCTCCCATGGCAGAATTCAAAGTAGTAGATCTTGGAGGTGTTGTTGCAATGGATGCTGAGGTAGCAGTCTGTGATGAACCTGACCCAGAAGCAATTTTCCAAGCGATATTGACTGACGTACAGACCAGCGTAAAAGTGCATGAAGCATCTGATGAAGTGGAAGAAGTAAGTGAGGATGGCACAGAAATTGCAAAGACTCCAAAAGAAGAGGATGTCAGGCATCTGATAATGCAGTTGAAGTCATTTGCTGTGGAAAAATGTCCTGGTATGCTGAGTGGTGCAGTCAGCATTGAGAGTGCTTTATCCACTTACCTTTGTAATAAGAATAAGAAACAGACCAAGACTGACTCTTTTTTCAGAAAGAATGATTAAACCATGAGAAAAAAAGTAAATGTATTTATTTTTTATGATACTGTATGTATGATTCTACTGTGTTTTCATTATGTATGATTTTGTATGATATTCTGTAATAAAAACTATACACAAAAGTAAAGTACATGTGTGTATCAGTACAGTAGACCTAGTTCCTTATGTTGACCACCTCTGTATGTTGACCAGTTTGTTACAGTCCCTTGGGTGGTCAACTTACAGAGGTTCTACTGTATATACGTTTAGCCATTCTTAACCTATGTGTCTCTTCTATCTATACTTGAAAAACCCATTATATCATCCCTTCTACCTCTCCTACGTACTTCTTCTTCTCCTTTCGGCTTTTCCCGGTTAGGGGTCGCCACAGCGGATCATCTGTCCGCACACAGGATTGGCAGTGAAGTTTTACAGTGTCGAGTTGCCAGCCCGGCACCCAACCTTCCATAGAAGGCACACACACACTCACACCTAGGGCCAATTTAGAGTGTCCAATCCACCTACTGCATGTCTTTGGGATGTGGGAGGAAACCGGAGCACCCGGAGGAAACCCACGTGACCACAGGGAGGACATGCAAACTCCGCACAGAAGGCACCCCAGCCGAGGATCGAACTGGAGAACCTCTTGCTGTGAGGCGACAACACTAACCGCTGCACCACCATGGCCGCCCACCTCTCCTATGTACTAATTTATAAAAATTGAAATCCATTATCATAATTTTTGTCATATATATATATATATATATATATATATATATATATATATATATATATATATATATATATATGTGTGTGTGTGTGTGTATGTGTGTGTGTGTATCTTCTGCTATCAGAATACTCATCATCAAGCCCCCTTTTCCCATTTTTTACACGGGGTTGGAGTGTCATGTCAACTGTCACCATCTATCTTGATTCAGTTTCACTTTCCCATCTTGTTCGATAGTCATGCCTGATTGTTGCAGGTCTTCTCTCACACAGTCCATCCATCTCTTTGCTGGACCATCTTCACCAGATTGTCTTCTGCTTCCCTGCACATGTGCTCAAACCAATATAATCTGTTGTCTTTGACATTCTCTGCAAATGGAGCTATTTGTGCTTCTGCACTGTGTACATTCTTATGACCCATCTTAAGCACTCCATCCCCATCACCTCTAGCTTCCTCAGGTGCTCTACTTTCACTGCCCAGATTTCAGTACCACAGAGTAATACTGGTTGTACCACTGTTTTATACATAATACAGGTCACACCACCATTTTATCCACCTTAATTTTCAGTTTCCTTGTCATTCATCTATTATGTACTACCCCTGACACTCTGTGCAGTTGGCTGCAGCCTCTCTGCTTCTAGTTTTGATTTTCTCATTCAGATTTCTCTTCTCTTCTCCTCAATCATCTCTCCCAGATACCTGAAGCTGTTAACCTGTTCCTATGTCTTTTCTTCTATCGCAGTTCTCAGCTTCTTCTAATTTTCCCCTTTTGCTGCCATTATAACTGTCTTATTTGTATTCAGTTTCATTTTGTCTGTCTTTAGTTTTGTATTCTATTCCCCTATCATTTGCAGAAGTTCTTGTTCTGAATCTGCCTGTAATGCCACATCATCTGTATACAGCAGCTCTGTTGATCTTCCCCACTCAGAACTGTTTTCCAGTGTATACCAACCTCTAGTAAAGCAGCAGATAATACTATGAATACCACACGAAGCAAGCCAGTAATCCAAAACTATTTTTTGTCAGAAAAAAACAAAAGAGGCTCTCCACGACTAAAATCCGGCAACACTTTATTTGAAATAAAATTAGTAGTAAGCGCTTTCACGTTTTGAAAAATGTTTCTTCAGACTTTAACATAAACAGATCCTGAATCCATTTATACACATATCTACATCCTTCTTAGCCAATTACTATCAACAAGTCATCAAATGATTAGAATAGAGTAATTGATCAAACATATCATCACCAATAAGCATAAATATATCAATCAAAAAAATTCTGTGTGAAAATGTACTTTTCCACATTTCATTATAAAATGATAAAAACCTTGATACCATAAACAATACATATAATGATCTGAAAACTAAAATATACAACTATATAAATATGAAATAAACATATAAATATATGAATACTGTATAAAACCTATCAGCTCTATAAAAATACTTGTAATAAAGTGTATATAAATGCCTATATCTATATATGTATACATATATCATTATAATAATATTCCTATATTTCTTCATAAAAAATCCTTTAAAAACCTTATGTAAAAAAAATATATAAAAATATATAAAAAACATATATATATATATATATATATATAACCACTTATTTTATTGGTTGTATATATCCCTGTGAAAAAATATATGTAATAATATAATATGACAATTATGTACACACACACACACACATATATATATATATATATATATATATATATATATATATATATATATGTTGATTACTCCATTCATTTTATTTTATTCTATATGTATGAAAAACATAGACTGCATTAATGTTTGTATGGTTTTGCTAACAAAAATGGCTTGAGTGAGACCTTCTCATTCAGACCATGCTTTCTATGTGCCTGTAGTCTTATTATCCATTTATTTTCTCTCTCTTCTGTGTGATTCCTAATGTCACCTAACCTCTCTGTTTTTGTAACCAATTCCAGTACCATGAATTTAAAACTATGTCTAGATCCTGCTGTAATCACATGCTTAGCCAAGGCATTATTTTCATTTTCTTTGTTTATGGCATATATATGCTCTCTAACCCTTTCTCTTAAGGTCCTGTTTGTTTTGCCCACATAAAATGATGTGCATAATTGGCATTGGGCTATATAAATCAAATCTCTGGACCTACAATCAGTGTATTTATCAAAAATAAACTTCTTTCCATTATCAGGATGGATAAACTCATTTCCATTGAGCATATAACTACATTGATTACAATGTCTGCATGCAAAGGTTCCCTTCCTATGTGTATGCACTATCCCTTTCCTATTATCTTCATAGCAAAGTAGTCTTTTCAAAGACTTCATATTTTTATAAGTGACATTGGGTTTATTCCCCACCAACTCTCTGACTTTATCATCCACCGTTAACATCCTCCAATTATTATTTATAATTTCTTTAATCTTACTATTCTTATTTGTATATGGAATAACAAGCCTATTAGTTTTAATTTTATTTTTATTCTCAGGCTCTCTCTTACTAATCATTCGTTCACTCTTATTATGTCTAAATAAAAACGGTTTCCCTTTATTTGTCCTATGTTTAGTATTTTCTGAGATGATGGCGTCCATATCCTGTCTACCATAGCCTCTCTCTAAAAAATTGTTCTTCAACATACCTTGTTGTTCTACATATCTCTTGTCATCAGTAACTAACCTAGATACCCTCAAGGCTTGACTTTTCACTATATTGGGGTATATATGCCTCGGATGCAACAAGGTATGTTGAAGAACAATTTTTTAGAGAGAGGCTATGGTAGACAGGATGTGTACGCCATCATCTCTGAAAATACTAAACACAGGGCAAATAAAGGGAAACCGTTTTTATTTAGACATAATAAGAGTGAACGAATGATTAGTAAGAGAGAGCCTGAGAATAAAAATAAAATTAAAACTAATAGGCTTGTTATTCCATATACAAATAAGAATAGTAAGATTAAAGAAATTATAAATAATAATTGGAGGATGTTAACGGTGGATGATAAAGTCAGAGAGTTGGTGGGGGATAAACCCAATGTCACTTATAAAAATATGAAGTCTTTGAAAAGACTACTTTGCTATGAAGATAATAGGAAAGGGATAGTGCATACACATAGGAAGGGAACCTTGCATGCAGACATTGTAATCAATGTAGTTATATGCTCAATGGAAATGAGTTTATCCATCCTGATAATGGAAAGAAGTTTATTTTTGATAAATACGCTGATTGTAGGTCCAGAGATTTGATTTATATAGCCCAATGCCAATTATGCACATCATTTTATGTGGGCAAAACAAACAGGACCTTAAGAGAAAGGGTTAGAGAGCATATATATGCCATAAACAAAGAAAATGAAAATAATGCCTTGGCTAAGCATGTGATTACAGCAGGATCTAGACATAGTTTTAAATTCATGGTACTGGAATTAGTTACAAAAACAGAGAGGTTAGGTGACATTAGGAATCACACAGAAGAGAGAGAAAATAGATGGATAATAAGACTACAGGCACATAGAGAGCATGGTCTGAATGAGAAGGTCTCACTCAAGCCATTTTTGTTAGCAAAACCATACAAACATTAATGCAGTCTATGTTTTTCATACATATAGAATAAAATAAAATAAATGGAGTAATAAACATATATATATATATATATATATATATATATATATATATATATATATATGTGTGTGTGTGTGTGTGTGTGTGTATAATTGTCATATTATATTATTATATATATTTTTTCACAGGGATATATACAACCAATAAAATAAGTGGTTATATATATATGTTTTTTTATATATTTTTATATATACATTTTTACATAAGGTTTTTAAAGGATTTTTTATGAAGAAATATAGGAATATTATTATAATGATATATGTATACATATATAGATATAGGTATTTATATACACTTTATTACAAGTATTTTTATAGAGCTGATAGGTTTTATACAGTATTCATATATTTATATATTTATTTCATATTTATATAGTTGTATATTTTAGTTTTCAGATCATTATATGTATTGTTTATGGTATCAAGGTTTTTATCATTTTATAATGAAATGTGGAGAAGTACATTTTCACACAGAATTTTTTTGATTGATGTATTTATGCTTATTAGCAATGATATGCTTGATCAATTACTCTATTCTAATCACTTGATGACTTGTTGATACTAATTGGCTAAGAAGGATGTAGATATGTGTATTAATGGATTCAGGATATGTGTATGTTAAAATCTGAAGAAACGTTTTTCAAAACGTGAAAGCGCTTACTACTAATTTTATTTCAAATAAAGTGTTGCCGGATTTTAGTCGTGGAGAGCCTCTTTTGTTTTTTTCTGACATTAGTGACTTTCTCAAGAGGCACTTTACCCAGGACTGGTTTGTTTTTTCATTATTACAAAACTATTTTTTGTTTATTAAAATATAAAAAATTTCTCTCTTTCTCTCTTTTTTTTGCTTCATGTGTTATTCATGTTTTCCAATGTAGTCCATCACCAATATCAACAGCAGTGGGCTCAGAGCTGAAACTCAGTTCCTCTGTGAGTCTGAGCACTGTTTGGACTTGGGTCCTTGTACATAGTCTGCACAAACTCTCCCAATGTTTATGGGACTTCAAAACATTGCAGTACTGCCAAACTTTTATTGGGGCCTTGTCATATGCTTTCTCCAAGAGTAGAAATGCCCAGCTAGGCTCTTTTCCCACCTCAAATATCTGTCTAACTGTAAACATTGGGCCCAATGAGCTGTATCCTGAGCTGAAGTTGAACTGCTCCTCTCCCATCTTACTTAATACTGCTGTACATATTTATTCATTAATCACAATCTCCAGTACTTTTATGCAGTATATCAGGAGTTTGATACCCTTGTACTGTCCACATTTGTGAATTTCCCCTTTGCTATTGTACACTGACACTAATATGCTTACTCTACAGTCATCTGTGATATGTCTTTCTCTCCATACTGCTAAGAGTACCTTCTGAAACCATTTCCCCCTAACTCAGCCAATGTCTTGATCAGATTGGCTGTGACCTCATCTGAGCCTGTTGCTTCCCCTGACTTCATTTTCCTTGGTGCTGTTCTTACCTCTTCTTTCATGGCAGACTGTGTCTGGGGCAGTAGAGCTTCTGTGGGGTTTTCTTCATTCAAAAGTTGCTGGAAGTATTACTACCATCTCACTTTGATGTCCTGTGGACTGGGGAGACGATTATCGCTGGCAACCCTTATGAAGAATGACTGATGATTATCTTCATCCTTCTTATCTTTATCTTTCTGTTCCTGTCTTCAACCTGCAACCTGATAGAATTTCTTTTTGCTACCTTCTGAGTCACATTCCAAAAGCTGGTACAGTGCATTTGACACCTTGTTCTTTATTATGGCAACTGCTCTCTTAGGCTCTTTGTTAGCAAACCAAAACACTTGATCTTGCTAAATTCACTTTCACACAATTCCAGTCTTGAATGTATTAGTACTTTCCAGAAAAGGTCTCTTCAATGCTGATTATACTTGTTATATGAGATGATTGCTACTACTCAGTTTTCAAAAAATACATTTTCTCCCTATTCCCCAGTGCAATGTCTCAAAAATACCTTGTTTTATCAAATCTCACAGTACTCTCATTTTCTCTACAACATCATCTGTCCTTACTGCATCATTCCATACCTGCAGAAAAAGTCTTTCTTTTCCCATTTAATATTAACTCAAAAATACAAATTCTTACATACTTGTTCAAAAATAATATCAGAAATAATTTGCAATAAACTTTACTTCTCCCAGACATATTAACAGGAATAAATCTACACCCAATATTTAACTGACCATATGACCAATATCTTAAATAGATTTGCTGCAGCCTCACTGATAGCTTTTTTCTGAGACCTTTCCTCCTGGTTCTTGTTCTCAGGGATGTCATTTATCCCTATTTTATACTTAGTTTTTATTCTTCTTCTTCCTGGTCCCTTAACTCTGTTCTGACACCTTCTCCCATGATGCTTTGCTCCATTCAAATGTTATCCTAGCTGGCACCATTTTTTGTTCCAGATTCTGTAGTCTATTTTTCTTCTCCATAACTTGATCCTCCATTCCACTGTCGCTATATTTGAGGCTATTCCTTCACACTGCAAACCTGTCTCTTTTCCCTGCAAAGTTACGGTTTCACTGATTGTTTTATTTTTTCAGCTTCCAGTCTGTTGAGACCTGGACCAACTCGCTCCTTTCACCCTTGCTACGCTCAGATTTACTCCGCTCCCCTAACCTACCCCATTCCCACACACCCCTGCATACGCTCCAATTATACTCTATCCCCAATAACCAAACACCCCCTTTCCCCACCTAACTTCCTTCCAACCCTCCAAACTTCACATCATCTGTACTTTAATCAACCTATCATATTAAAGACCCTTGCATAGTCCCTCTACCCCACCTGTTAACATACAGGTTATATGTCAACAACCTACTTTATTTCCAAATTAACTGCCAAAATATGTTTCTCCCAAATCGTAAATATTCTAACAGCTTCCTAGTTTTTCTCTTTCTCTCACCCATTCTAATCCTTAGCTCCCTCGTTACCTCTTTTCAATGTACCCTTACACATAGACACCCTACACCTACTATAACCTAACCCCAAATTAAACTCTCTGCCACCTACTGTTTCTGTATAACCATGTCACTTCTTCTTCATTCTGACACTACCTTGTATAGAATCAAGATATTACTACTATCCACACTCACTTTTAAAACTAAACTAAAAACCTACCTCCAATACAACCACTTTAATTCTTCAATATACTCATTTTAAATCTACTAGTATCAGGTGATATACATCCCAACCCAGGACCTAACCACAGCTCCTCTCTCTGTGCTTATCCCTTACACCCCCTCAACTCCACTCCCAGTAATACTTTGCAGACCCTCCCATCCTCTTCCATAAAAAAAAATATATATTCTATCTTTGAACATTCAGAGTATCATGAATAAAATCTCACTATTCCATGCCTGGATCTCCCTGCACACTCCTGACATTCTCACCCTCTCTGAAACCTGGCTTAAGCCTCACATATCTGACTTAGAATTTCTTTCCCAGGCTATAACATCTTCTGGTAAGATAAACTTAAGAAAAAAGGTGGTAGGGTTGCAATCCTATACTCTAATCTGCTCTCCCTCTACCCACTACCAATCACTCTACCAAACTTCCACTCAGTTGAAGTTCTCATTGTTACCTGTAAACTGAATAATCACAAGAAACTAGCAATTACCTCCATCTATATCCCCCCAGGAAACAAAAATCCCTATCTTAGAGCTCTTTCTCTTTTGTATCTCTCAGACTGTCTCATATGAAACTGTATCTCAGGTGACATTAATATCGATTGGAATGCCCTTTATACTGATTCCACTAACACCTCCTTTAATCTATTTGGCTTCTTCCAGCTAATCGCTGTCCCCATGCATCTAAATAACACACCAATTCTTGCTTCATACTTGATTGGGTCCTTATCTCCAACCCTAACTCCACCCACAACCCCTCCACCCAAGTGACCACCATCCCACCTTTATACTTTGAAACTCACACAAATTCCAGCAATACAAAGACTGCCATAAGCTCTCAAACTTTAATCCAGATGCTTTTAACCAGTCACTTTCTTCAATTAACTACTCCTTCCTCTATGACCTCCCCCTGGAAGAAGCTGTCTTGGCATTTCACATTTTTCTAGACACACTTAACTCCTTGGTCCCCATCAGAAAAATAAGAATCAAAACCCAATATGCCCCCCTGGCTGACACAAGTCACTCATACACTTATATATAAGAGAGATAGTGCATGGAAAAATGGAAAACATCCAATACTTCCACTGGCAGTCAGTCCTATAGAAAGCTTCATAACTTAGCTAAAAAAAAGGTCACCCTCGACAAGAAAAACTATTTCCAAAAACCTCTGCATAATCCTCACTCCAACCCCCCCCCCCCAAAAAAATTCTGGCAATGAGTAAATAAACTACTGCAACCTGGTAGCCCCTCATCACCTAACCCATGCCCTAACAGATCTCCCACTGATACTGATACCTTTTTCTTAATTCCTTCTTCATTGACTGTATTTACAAACTAACCAAAAATGACACCATCACCTACCACACTCCTCCATCAATCCACCCAACCCCCTTCTATCGTAATCCCATCCCCACCACTTATATCAAGTCACTCCTTAGCAAACTTAAAACATGCTCTCCATCAGCTTATAACCTACCTCCTTAATTCCTAAAACTTGCTGCCAATTCTATTGCCTACCCCATCAATAGGTCAATCAAAGAAAACACTGTACCTGAAATCTGGAAGAAATCCTGTCATACCCTTACATAAAGGTGGCAGGTCAACTGAACCCTCAAATTTCAGGCCCATTACTATTCTATCTCCCCTGTCAAAAATTCTCAAAACATGCATCCACAAATGGCTCCTCAATCACCTCCTCCTAGAAAATATGCTTACCCCTACACAGCATGGTTTCCACCCAAATCACAGTACAGTTACTGCTCTGACATCATTCACTAATTCTATCACAAATCCTTGTGACAACAACAAGCTAATTTTATCTTTGCTTCTAGACCTCTCCAAAGCCTTTGACACTGTTTCTCACTAACTGCTTCTATCCAAACTAGCTACCTTTAATCTCCCCAAATCTGTACTTTTTTGGTTCTCCAGCTATCTCTCCAACAGATTCCAGGCAGTTAAATGGCAATCTAACTTTTTTCCTTCTTACCAGCACAGACTGGGGTACCCTAAGGCTCTATCCTTGGACCCCTATTATTTAATATATTTACTAATGACCTACACTCTTCCTGTACACTCTCATCTGTCATAAAATATGCTGACGATTCCGCCATCATCTCCTCCTCAGACAGTATCACCCACCTTACACCCTCACCCAGCAGTCTCTGCACTCATTTGAAAAATGACTAGCAACCAACCAATTGCTACTTAACCCTAAGAAAACAAAACTTCTCCTATTCCTCCCTAAATGTCTCCATCATGAAGCTACCTTTACTGTTTGCTCACTTAACAACACTGTCATCTCTGTTGAACGTCACACCAAATTGCTAGAAGCTATTATCAATGACCAACTAAAGTTCAGTTATTATCAATGACCAACTAAAGTTCAATCTCCATATTCAGCAGTACATCAAAAAGGCACATCAAAAGTAGGCCTGCTATATAGGCATAAAAAAATCCTCACATATGTCTGTAGACTCTCTCTCTTGCACAAGTATTCCTACTCCCCACCCTTCTTTACACTGCACCTATTCTCACTAATATCCAATCTAATCTTCTGTCGAAACTGGAACTCACCTATAATAAAATTGCAAGATTTGCCTCTAACCAACTCTACCACTCTCACCACTGCCTAGCCTTGAAAAACCTGCAGTGGCTGGAATTTCATCATCAAATCCTACTACCCCAGCTTCTCATATAAGATAAGAAGACTGAAACATGCATGTCCACAGCTAATAGGGTTACCTTTATTGGCCTGAATTTGTCCATTAATCAATTTAAAAAGAAATGTCATGGGCATTCAGAACTGCCATATAGCTGAAATGCCTGGTGTCCTTAAGGCATCATTTGCATATATCCCATAATCCTATTTTATAAGAATTTTTTTAAAGAATCACACAGCAAAAACTCTAGCTTGGCTAAGTTTCTCTTGTTGTTCTTTCCAGTTGGATTGGCTGTGTGTCCTGTTTACTCTTATTTAGTTGTTAGATTGTATATTTAGCAGACTCCTCAAGTGTTGAGGACAACAACTGGGTACAACATACCTGTGTTTCTAAAGTTTTGGTAAACAGTCCACTTATGCTGTGCTGATGATGTCATATGAAGAGTGAAATATGCATGTCCACAGCTAATTGTGTTTGGCTTTATAGGCCTTGTCCATTAATTAACTTAAAATGCTAGAGTGTACTTGCAAAGGAAAAGAAATCCTGTATCCAAAAAAAGTCCTAGTCCTTTTAGACATAAGAGTGACATTTTAGTACCAGTAAAATAGACAGGACTGGTATACCCAACCAAAAATGCTCAGTAGAGGTAGGAAATATGTAAGAGAGAGAGGTATCTATCTACCTTATCAGTCAGCCTGTGTCCAGCTGAATCCCCAATAAATATATAGTAGACAATAATAATTTTATTTTATTTTTATTTTACATTTGTTGACCGGGCTAGTCCAACTGGATATATGTCCGTTTTCAGTAGAGGCCCGGGGAGAAAAGCTCCATAAGTTGTACATTTTCACAAAAAGGCATAAATGGTTACATGAGAAACATAGCAATAGAAACAGATAATATAAAAGGATAAAAAATAAATTGGCATAAAAGGTTACATGACATCATAGCAAGTTAAACAGATAATATACAAAATAAAATATAGTTTTTTTTTTTTTTTTTTATCAAGGGTAATGGTAGAGAAAAGAGTTAGCATTAGTCTGGATTAGTGCAGGAGCAAAGCCAGTGTTTATTAAGATAGATTTTTAGTTGATATTTGAAAAGTTGGAAAGAGGTTAAAGAAGTGATTTCAGAGGGTAGTTTATTCCATGTTTTTCCAACAGTGTTTGAGAATAAACTGTCACCTGCATTATTGTTAGGTTTGGTAATATTAATCAGAAGTTTATTAGAAGATCGTAGTTGTTTCAGGTTGTTGTATGGAGAAATAAGGTTAGAAAGTATTGGTGTGTTGGTTGGCTGATATAGAATCTTATAAGCAATTAAGATCTGTTGAAGTACAAGTTAGTTAGGAAGTTCTATCCAGCCTAGTTCTTTTAGGTTTAAGCAGTGATGAGTTCGAAAAAGAGATCCAACAGCGAATCGAGCTATGTTATGATAGGATGTTTCTAGTTTCCTCATGTTGTTTTTAGAAAGATTAGTGTAAATGGGGGAAGCATAGAGAAGAGTGGAGATTAGGTGAGATCTAGCAATGGTGGACCTTGCTGTAGGTGTTAGGAAATGTTTGATTCTGTAAAGGGATCCTATTTTTTTATTAACTAATTTTATGGTGTTATTAATATGAGAGTCGAAGTTGAGGTTATTATCAATAGTTATTCCTAATAGTTTTGTGGTCAAGTCAGGAGTGATGAGCGTACCGTTGGTGGATGTAAGAGTAAAGTAAGGTGGGGTAGATTTTCGAGTAGGTGAGAAAAGTAATTGTTTGGTTTTCTTGGGGTTAAGAAGTAGACAACGGTAAGAGAACCATTGTTCTATAGTGTTAAAAGCTTTTTGAGTAAGTGACTGGAGTTCTGTTTGAGAGTTAGCAGTACAGATTATAGTTGAGTCGTCTGCATATTGTATACATGTAGTATATGGGATAGCAGATTGAAGGTCATTAATAAAGATTGAAAATAGCAAAGGGCCTAGGATTGAGCCTTGGGGTATGCCTAAGGAGATAGGTAGAAGATTAGAAAGTGAATTTTCCAAAGTACTGCCTGTTGACGATTTTCTAGGTAAGATGCAAACCAGGACAAGGCAAGATGATCAAGAGCCAGAGGTTGTAGGATATGAAGTAAAAGTTTATGATTGACCATATCAAAAGCTTTGGATAGGTCGATGAAGACCGAGGATGATAGATAGTTGTTGTTACGATTAATGTTAATGGAGTTAGTGAAGGAGAGTAAAGCCGTAGTGGTAGACAGAAGTTCATTTCTCAGTCCTTTATTGTTGCATCCAAGTGCTACTTACTAAGTACTTATTTACTATATATTTCTTCGGGAAAATAGTAAGATCAGTCTAGATGTTTTCTGTATTTATGTGAGGCTGTCCTGCAATGTTGTTTTGAAGTGTTTCCTGTGATTCTGAACTCTGCTGTCACTGTACTAAGTTATTGAGTATTGTCTTGCTCTTTTATTATGTATTATTAAATATATTTAAACCTTTTAATTGTGGCTGGTTGTGTTTAGATATATTTAAGCTATTAGAGTACTTGCATGTATTTGGTAACACTGTACAGGCCACTCTTAAATAGTCTTGACCCTGGACACACTTACCATTTGGATAATGGTTACATTACACAGTAGAACTGGGCACCCTTTGTAAGGGCCTTTAGTAGTTGATAAGGGTGGTTGGTGGCAGGTGGTACTACCGTATAGTCTGGGCAGAAGGAGGCATAGCTAGTGACCCTGTGCTAGGCTTCCCCAGGATAGTCTGTGTGGTTTTATATAAATCAAATCTCAAAGCGTGTTGGTGTCAGCTACTTGGGCAGGGACATGAAGCACTGGTTGGACAGAGAGAGTGCTGGAGGTTTTGGCTTGACAACTCAGCTGAGATCTTAACCCTATAGCTGTGCCAGTGGGGAGTCTTATCGAAGATCTGAAGAGAAAAATCATACTTTACTGTGTGTGTGTGTGTGTGTGTGTGTGTGTGTGTGTGTGTGTGTGTGTGTGTGTGTGTGTGT
This sequence comes from Protopterus annectens, assembly GCF_019279795.1. Taxonomy (NCBI): domain Eukaryota; kingdom Metazoa; phylum Chordata; order Ceratodontiformes; family Protopteridae; genus Protopterus; species Protopterus annectens. Next base: position 891,573,621 of record NC_056744.1, on the reverse strand, counting down.
GTGTGTGTGTGTACTTGTCATCCTCCCAATGTGCACGTCCCTCACTGGTGTTAGTGGTGAGGATTGAGGCTCCTTGATTACTGGGTCAGTGCAAGGGCATCACAAATTAATTATTTGGCAGTGGTGGGATACCCACATCACACATTAATTGGTTGATAGTTGTGAGATAGCCACATAACATTCATTGGCTTGTAGTGGTGTGGATATTGAATTCCTGTAGCTTGTGTATAGTGATCACTGAAGGTGCTTGTACTCTAAATCAGCCATGCAGTGAACAATAGTACAATGATTCATATCACAATTGTTTTATTTCTTTTGTTAGCTTAGTTAGTGAGGGAGAGCAGGCAAGCATGTCAGCAGAAGAGTATGGCAAGCTGACAAGGAGACAGTTGGCTGAGATGTGCGAGGCTAAAGGACTGGTGCATGGAAACCTGACTAAAGCAGACATGTTTGAAGCTTTAGTCACAGCTGCATCAGAGAATAGCAACCAGGAAGATGATCAGACTAGCCATGGTGATGTGCAACTCTCAGAGAATGGACAGCTCAGCCTTTCCACAGAGGACTTAAAAATCCATCTGGATTTAAAGAGACTTGAGCTAGAGGCCAAGCATTTGGAAATAGAGGCAGCTGAGAGACTACGGCATCTGAAGACTGAGGAAAATGAAAAACTGCTATGCCTGGAAGCTGAGGAGAAGGAGAGGCAGAGGCAACATGAAAAGGAGATGCCGACTTTTCACCAGAGTCACAGAGGTAATGGGGAAGGGAGTAACTGAACCCCAGAAGCAACAAAGGTCAGTAAAATTCTTCCACAATTTACGTAGGGGGATAATTTTGAGAGGGTATGCAAACAGTATGATGTTGACCAAGGGCTCTGGGTACAGCTCCTGACCCCCTTACTCCATGGTAAAGCTGTAACTGTTCTGTCCAAACTGTCTGATAATGACTTTTTAAAGTATAATGCTGTAAAGAATTGTTTGCTAGAATTTTTTAAGCTAACACCTGAAGCTTATATGAAAAAGTTTCATGAGAATAGACGCAAGGTAGATGAATGTGTGTGTGAATATGTTTTAAATATAACCAGTGGGCTCATGTAGCACTTATTTTCATAGGTGGGTGAGTGGATGTCAGGTCACCACTTTATAAGAGCTGGGAGACCTTTTGGTGAGGGAACAAGCCCTTAGCTCTTTGCCTGAGGGCATGAAGATCTGGTTAGCTGATAGACAATGCCTTACTGTAGATGAGTTGGGGAAGAAGGGAGACCTATACCTAGCAAGCAGGGCATCCCTGCACAGGAAAGGGACACCCAGTGCTGCTCATGGGTCCAATGGAACCCATGGTGGGCAGCTCAGACTGCCGCAACAGAATCTGCCAGTAGCAGGGGAAGCCGCTAGTGCAGGTACATGTCCAGAACCTAGGGTTAAATGTTTTAAATATAGCCAGTGGGCTCATGTAGCATCTAGATGTCCAAGGAGGCAAGGTAGGGAACAAAAAGTGGGAGAGCCAGTAAGTGGAAATGACAAAATGCCAATAGTAAGTTGTTTTGAGACAACAAGAGTATCAAACTACCACAAGAGGTTATATCCTATCTTAGTCTACATTTTCTAGTTTATTTTATATGTATAAGTCTGTTTTAAATAGAGTCACCTAAAATTGTGCTTTGCTGTAACTATATATATTACTATGGGCTAGCCTTTCTGGTCCATACTTGTTCTGCTTGTGAATTCCATTGTCTTAAATAACTTGTTCTATTTTGCATGTGGAGCTTTTCTCCCAGGGCATGTGCTGAAAATGTACCTGTGTCCAGCGGGACTCTCCCAGTAAACAAAAGTAAAGTCAATTAATGAATGGCAAAGAGATCATTGCTAAGAGAGATACAGCTTCTGACATAACCATTGTGAAGCCTGCAATGGTTACAGAGGAGCACGTTTTGCCTAAGCTTTAGGAGGGACTCCCCAAATGCCTTTGGCTAGGGTTCACCTTGACTGGGAGGGTGGAAAAGGAAGCCAGCAAGTAGGTGTGTTTGAGGATATCCCTGCAGATGTCCTGATAAGGAATGATTTTGATAATGCAGTATTGTGCATTCATGCAGTTGCACGCAGTCAGGCTTGGAGACAAGCATGTGGGTCTGGTAGCCTGGGGGAGACCCAGACAGACCATACACTTGCAGTCAGAACTGGTGAGGTGGTTACTTCAGGGAGAGAGATACCCTGTAGCAGTAAGATGGAAGGTGAACCACAGCTGCTTGTAGGTACTGATGTTCCCTTGGACAGAGTGACTGTAAGGACAGAGGTGAGTAGTAGTACCCAGGCTGACAGTGAGGCACTGCTGTCAGGGGATACCAGACTTCCTGTGGAAGAGGAGCTGGGAAGGGTTACAAAGAGAGAGTTGAGACAGGTGCAACTCTCAGACCCTACATTACAAAGCCTGAGAGAGGTAGCTAGTGAGGCACCTGATTTTCAAGGGAAAAGAAGAATTTGTATAATGGGACAAAGGATTGCTGCATAGAGAGTGGACCCCTGAGGGAGGGCTAGAGGGTGAGAGAATACAGCAGTTGGTAGTGCCCAGATCCTACCATCTGGCACTTATAGCCATAGCCCATGATATTCCCTTTGCAGGTCATATGGACATAAAATGTTCAAAGAGACATATTATGCAGAACTTCTATTGGCCTGGGATTTCCAGACATGTAACAGGGTACTGCAGGACCTGTGAGAAGTGTCAAAAGGTAGGCAAGGCAGGAGACAAGGTGAAAGCTCCTTTGATGCCTTTGCTTGTGATCGAGGAGCCATTTCAGAGGGTAGCTATGGATATTGTAGGGCCTCTGAATACCTCAAGTTCCACAGGGAAAAAGTATATCCTAGTGGTAGTAGATTATGCTACCAGATATGCTGAGGCAGTGGCTCTATCCTCCATTGAAGCAGAAAAGGTGGTAAATGCTTTGTTAGAGATGTTCAGCAGGGTAGGTTTCCCAAATGAAACACCGACTGACAGAGATGCCAATTTCATGTCAGACCTGCTGACTTGTCTGTGGAAGTACTGTGGGGTGAAGCATCTAAAGATCACCCCCTACCATCCCCAGACTAATGGTATTGTTGAGAGGTTAAACTCTACACTCAAGATGATGTAACAGGCATTTGCAGACCTGTTTAAGAGGGATTGGGACAAATAATTGCCCCATCTGTTGTTTGCTTACAGAGAGGTGTCCCAGGAATCCACAGGATTTTCACCCGTTGAGTTATTGCATGAGGATAGGGTGAGGGCACCTCTAGATTTCCTTCGAGATGAGTGGGAGGGTGAATGTGAATCCCACAAGGAGTCTTTTGTGGCATATGTCCTAAACCTCAGGGCAAGGCTCAGGGAACTCAAGGGCTTGGCCCAGGAGAACAGCAGAAAAAGTTCTGGAATGACAGGAATGCTCAAGCTAAAGGGTATGCTGTAGGGCAGAAGGTAATGGTTCTCATTCCTGTCAGACACAACAAGCTGCAGGCAGCTTGGGAGGGAACCTACAATGTGGTAAGGAAGGTCAGTGATGTTAACTACATGGTAGAACTGCTAGGCAGGAGGCAGGGGCACAAATTGCACCATGTTAAAATGATGAAAACTTATGATGATAAGGAGGCCCTTGTGCTGAGTATTTGCAGTGGATTGCAGAAGGAGTCTGAGGGAGATCTGGAGACTAATCTCCTCAGTGAGGCTCAGAGAGACACCTCAGTGGAAGGGATAGCAATGTCCCAACAGCTATCTCCTACCCAGCACTGAGAAATCCGAGCAGTGTTACAGGAGTCTGGGGACAAGTTCACTGGGAAACCTGAGTGCACCCACCTGAGGCAGCATCATGTGAATACAGGACCCCAAAGGCCTATTAGGCAGGCCCCCTTATAGGGTGCTTGGGAGAGTCAAACAGACTCTGAGGGAGGAGATACAGGAAATGTTGGAACTATGGTTAATTCAGGAGTCCAGCAGTCCCTGGGCCTCCTCAGTGGTGCTAGTATGAAAGAAGGATGATAGCACCAGGTTCTGTGTGGAACTATCTCATAGAGAAAGTCAGTGCATTTTGTATCTTGTCTTGGACCTGTAAACATTCATTCAGCAATTGTATCAGCCTGGCTCTGTAAGTAAGACTTAGATTATAATATTTCTCGCAGAGATACATAGGAAAATAGTAAGATCAGTCTAGATGTTTTCTGTATTTATGTGAGACTGTCCTGCAATGTTGTTTTGAAGTGTTTCCTGTGGTTTTTAACTTTGTTGTCACTGTATTGAGTTATTGAGTATTGTCTTGTTCTTTTATTATGTATTATTAAATATATTAAAACCTTTTAATTGTGGCTGGTTTTGTTTAGAGATATTTAAGCTCTTAGAGTACTTGCATGTATTTGGTAACACTGTACAGGCCACTCTTAAATAGCCTTGACCTTGGACACACTTACCATTTGGATAATAGTAACATTAACAGTAGAATTGATCACCCTTTGTAAGGACTTTTAGTAGCTGATAAGGGTGGCTGGTGACAGGTGGTACTACAGTATAGTCTGGGCAGAAAGAGACATAGCTAGTGAACCTATGCCAGCCTTCCCCAGGAGTGTTTGTGTGTTTGCATATAAATCAAATCTCAAAGTGTGTGGGTGTCAGCTACTTGGGCAAGGGCACGAAGCACTGGTTGGACATAGAGGGTGCTGGAGGTTTTGGCTTGACCACTCGGCTGAGATCTTAACCATATAGCTGTGACAGTGGAGAGTCTTATAGGGGATCTGGAGAGAGAGAGAGAAGCCAGCCCCAGACTGACTGTGATCTCTGTGTGCTCTTAAGGGAAATCATACTTTAGTGTGTGTGTGTGTGTGTGTGTGTGTGTGTGTGTGTGTGTGTGTGTGTGTGTGTGTGTGTGTGTGTGTGTGTGTGTGTACTTGTCATATTCCCAATGTGCATGTCCCTCAGTGGTGTTAGTGGTGAGGATCGAGATTCCTTGATTACTGGGCCAGTGCAGAGGTGGCACACCAGGAATCCTAATTTATGAAACCAGAAATAGCCTTGTATACCGCCTTATACACATTCTTAATAGACCTTTAAAAACTAGTTATATCCATGCCAAGCTATTGTGGTACCAATCAATAAGGGAGACCCTTCTACGGTCCCAAATAATTGTAGTCCAATCAGATTCACAAGCATATTATGCAACGTGATGGAGGAAATTATCATGGAAGTTATTCCTGCAGACCCAGGAGACTATTTTCTTCTTGACCTAACCCAATGCAGTTTTGTCAAATGTAAAAAGGTCTGTACATTACTAGTCTAGTCTACAATAATATGTAAATTGTCATTGTATGAACAACTGAACCTGCTAAATTGTCCGTTTATATATAATTTCTGTCACCTGCAAGTTTGTATTGAAAAGGAGCTTTTCTCCCTGGGCCTCCACTGAAAAGGGGCTTGCTGCCCAGTCGGACTATCCTGGAAAACAAAAGCAATAAATAAATAACAGTTAAGGGTAGGAGGACGCCTATTCTCATCACTGAAATCAATGGAATCACTCAAGGCTCTGTCTATGGGCTGCTAGCCATCAAAGCAGTCTCCATTAGCATGCACTGGTGGCAGATGGGGTAAAGTTCTGATTGTGGCTCCTGTGGCCCACATTCAATTAATGGTATGATCAGTTAATGACACAGATATGGAGGATGAGACTGCCTATCCTGGATGGGAGTGTGACTGAGTGGTCCTCCACTGAAATAGCAGAGGCTGGAGGTCAGAAGTAACAGCAGGACTCAGGGAAGCAGGAGTGGCTGCTTTCTAGGCCTGGGATTAGGCGTTCACAAAGGCTACTCGTTATTACCCACCCATCCTGATACATATGTCACCACACTCCGTGAGGATATTAGGACTAGGAAAAAATCTCAGACTCATTCAGAATGATGACAATACTCCTGGTGGACTGATCCTCACCTCCAAGGATGAGGAAAAGACCAAAAAGGAAAATCCAGTTCCCTGTAACTGAAAGAATGAATAAGTTGAGTGAGCAAACCAGGACAGGGGTTTGATGGTTTAAAGGTGAGTTGGGCCAAAACAAAAATAAATTTCTGTATTGCCTTGTTCACTAAATGTTGCACTTGCAAACATGGGAGCATTGTCCTTAACCCTGCTGACATCCTCTTCCTTCAAACAGCCATTTGCATCACAAACAACTAAAAATAAACAAAATTCTAAAAGGCTTTGAAGTTCTTGGAGATGTTTACTTTTCAGTTAATGGCCCTAAAGCTACTACCATCAGAAAAGCATATGGCATTGCCCACCTGATCCTTCTTTGAGTTGAGGCTCATGTCAGAGGAGTAAATACCCCTGTATACTGCTCTTAACTGACCAGGTGTAGAAGGGTCTATATTAGATCACCAAACACTTAAAAATGCGAACGGTGATTAATCTACCCTATGTAAGAGAAAGCTTACAATTTCAAACTGTCAAAACAGCGATTTTATTCCTAGGGAAAAAAATTGTTGTTCCAACAAAAAAAATAAATTAATAAAACACTTTAAACATTACATTAAGTGTGGGGCTTTGCCCCCCACACCCCCCTACTTAAATATACCAACTACGAGACTGCACTACAGTGCCGAAAATGTCAAAGTAACAAAGCGGCCAAGTGATTTCTTTCCCAGGGAAAGAATTTGCTTAAAAGCCACTTCGATATGTTGCCGTTTCAGGCTTTTGAGTTCAACCAAGATCTTCGGTCTTCTAATAGGAAACCTTGTAGAATGCTGTGCCCTGTTCTTTACCCTACTCAAATGGCATCTTGTGCAAATAGAAATGGTAAAATATTCCTCACATGTCTTGTTTTATAGCTAAAGACTAGAGCAGCTCTCACTCTGTCTCTTATCTCTGCATCTTATCACCTTCTTAGAGGATGATCTATCTGAACACAAGTGGATACTTGACTTCAATAAAAATTCATATCAATTAAATAAACTCTCCTTCTCAATTAAACTCAGCCTGTCAACATAAATGCTCAAGAAAGAACTGGGTGACTACATGAGATTCAGGGCCCCAAGCACTTTGATGGCCAGTAGGACTTCATCTTGTTTGCCAAACCCATGAAACTATAAATCCAGTCAGTGTGGAGTAGTTCATGTGCAAAGGACAGGAATACATTTTACAGCCATATCCTCCACCTATGAACAGCTATGACTCCAAACTGACACCAAGACATTAGCAGTACTTGACACTACTGGTTCTCAACATGACGCAGGTGTCCAATGTCTAGTTGTAGCAGCTAATACAGCTTGAGTCATGTCAGAAGGCATTCACATATGATGAGCTATGTACCTGCTTGAGGAATAAATATTGCAAATTACTTGGCAAGCTCAGGAAGTGCAGGTGGTCAACAGTGGCAGAGGCAATATGGCTAGAGGAAGTATAATTCCAGAAACTAAGAGAAATTGTTTAACCAAAGAAGGAGCAAAAACAAGTGTTTGAAAGATATGAAACCGTTTGATCTTCCTTGAAATAATTCTGAATTAAATTTCAGGTAGATTTAGCTATGCAAAGAAGTCCTTTAAAGGAGCTTAGATGATAAAATTACAACAGTATGTGTGTTTTGCTGATGATCTACATCATATATGTAATTTGTATTGATTTATCATCCCTACAATTTTGCATTTTGCACTTAACAATTAGCAACAAAAACAGCAAAACTACAAGCAGTGCAAGCTTATTCTGGATCATTTTATGATAACAGAAAGGAAATGATGTCCATTAAATTATGTTTCAGTAGACAGAACCAGCAATGAGTCTTAGCTAAGTAGGGGGCAATCCATTTTATATAGATGGATATATAGATGTTATCCACGTTTTGAAATTTAATTGCATGCTATCTTTTGTTTAAATACAAAAATGCTATGCTATTCCTTCAACTGCCTCATAGTATTACTGTGAAATTAAAACTGACGTTAAGGGTTAGAAAAGTGAGGTTTCAACAGATCTGTGCCCTAGGTCACCTAAAAATAGAAGCAGTTGCAAAACTTCACAGCTGAATTTGAGAAGTACAGAAGATTTGCAGAACTCTGAAATGCCACAGATTAATTTACAGAATTAGCTATCAACACCACAAAGTGACAACACTGTGCTGATATTTTTTTGTACCCTGGGTCCCTCGGCATTTATACATCCTGCATGTAATCTGCATCTTTTCATCCACTGCTATTGTCTTGAAGTCAAGCTTGTTTATCTCAGAGAGACAGACATTATCACAGAACTAAGTCTGTGAACTTGACTTTTGCTTGGCAGATCATTTTTTACAGTATAGTCTAGTTTAGTTTAGTGGTTAAGGCAATTAACAGAGCAAGAGCTTTCCCTACAATCCCATTTGGCTGCATTGAGAGATCAAGAATGCTCTTAAGCTGTGTTCTTGGGTCACTGAAAAAACATGAACTCGTCCTTATAATCACTGCACAGTTCCCAAAAGCATAAAGTATATCAGTATTTTACTTCTTTTACTTTTTCTAAAGTCAGCTGTAATAACACAAAACTCCCTACAGAAGTGAAGTAGTTTATTTTTAACAAAGGAATTTCTAAGCAATAAATAGTAGGTCTATTCTGTATAAAAATAACATGTATCCATGGGAAAGTACAGTTTGTATCCCTGATCTTGCACTTTGAAAGCTGACCTTTGTGTTAGAGCCATTCTATGTATGCATATATAGTACATTCAGCTTTCTGATAATCTTCTCATTTGCTCTGAGAATATTTTGTTTAAAATCTACCATTTTCTGTTGTTCTTGGTAATGTTCAGTATTTAAATGGCCCTCTGTATACTCTGAATTAACATATACTGGATCCCTCTAGGTAAAACTGTTGTCTGAATTATTTTATAAAGTTTTGTAGTGGTTGGTCACCGACTTCTCTTACTTGGAGCTGACACTGTGCAAGCAATCACTTGCCAGTTTAATTCCAAAAAAAAAGTGTCAAGTAAGGATGCTGTGTATTTTCAGATCAAAGTTCTCAGTAAGAAACATAATGTTATAGTCAAAAAAGTCAAGGCCAGCCTTAGGTGAACTGGTGCCCTAGGCAATGTGGTTCCACAACCCCCACCTCTAAATACTGCCCCCTCACATATCATCCTGTGCACTCCTACCCCATCCTGGCCTGCCCACACCATCCAGATTCCTTTTTTTTTCCATTTTCTTAAAGTTTGCACTCTTCAATTTTTTCCCTGCATTTTTTCATTCCTTCAATAAATTTGAAGACGACAAGACTGTACACTAATTAAAACTGTAGAAGAAACAACTGCGTTAAATCAGAGTTCTGCTCATGGGGGTTCTAGATGCTTCTGAGGTACATTTTACAGTTTTTTTTAAACAACCTTTACATCCATTAATGCTCTGAACATAAATCATGCTGAAGGAAAAAAATTCAGTCTTTGCTCTACATTTTTTTTTTCCATGAATCCTTTCAACACACCCTAACTAACCAAGACTATACTGCAATAACAGCAATAGAAATAATTGTATTAAGCCCGAGGTCTGGGTGTCATAAGGCCATCAGAAGCCATGGGGTTTGTAGATGCATGTTATAGGTTTTTTAAGTAACCTTTTCATCCAGTGATGACATGAGTAAAAATTATGATTAAGAGAAGAAATTCTGTCTTTGCTTTTCACCTTTGGTTTTCCCTGAATTCTTTCAACCCACCGTAACTGAGCAAGAATGCACTGCAGTAACTGCACTGGAAACAACTGCATTAAGCTGGAAGTCTGGGGCTGCAAGGCTCCCAAAAGTTATGGGAGTTCTAAGTACTCTAAGGTGAATTCTACAATTGTTTAAACAACCTTTTCATCCAATGATGGCCTGAACATAAATCATGATTAATGGAATATATTCAGTCTTCATACGTAAGTACTAGGCTTTCTGCCTGAGGGCATCTATAAGCCTAGCCAGAATGTGTTGGCTTTTGCCGCCCCCTTAGATTAGTTCTCTGTGCCTTGGTCCAGCAGAGTCATTAGTTCCCTGTGCCTCTGTCCAGGAGAGTCATTGAAGTGATCCCCTGGGTAAATTTTCTGTTTCCCTTCCACTCGTCAAGATTTCTTTTCAAGAGTGTTAGTGAGGGGCTCTGCCTAATGTAGATTGGAATCTTGTTCCAAAGCATGGGGAGTCTCTGGGACAGGAATCTATCCCTCCAGCACGTCCTATTTATCATTGTGGTAAGGTTTAGATCCCAAGAGCGTGTGGCTCTTGGGGATATGTTTTTTTTAGGTGGAGCATGTCCATCAATTCTGGGTTGGACATGGCCTTGTATGTCAGGCAGAGATCACCTCTGAGTAAGCGGTATGCAACTGAGTACAGCTGGAGTTTCTTCAGTTGGGCTGCATAGGGCATATGTTTGAGGCCAGTAATCCTCTTGGTGAGGTACTTCTGTTGTCTTTCCAGCTGTTGCAGGTGTCTTGTAAGGTACATCCCAAATGGGGCATTGTACTCTATGATGGGTCTGATGAGTGATGAGTAGAGGGGCACAATAACCTCTTTTGTTCTAGATGTGAACCCTTTTGTGATTAGGTTAGCCACATAGAAGGATTTTCTAACCACCTTGGCAATATGATTATCAAAGGAGGGATTACTATCTACTTGGGTCCGCAGATCCCTTATTACATTTTCTATATTTAGGGGACTACCACGTATATGGTAGTTCATGGGTACTTTGTTTTTTCCAAAGGGGATGACTATGCACTTTTTGGCATTTAGCTTGAGGCCATGATTTTGACACCAGGTATCCATCTCAGTGAGACCCTTCTGGAGGATGTCTGTATCAGCTGGAGAGTCAATTATGGACCCCAGTTTGCAGTCGTCTGTGAACCTGGTCAGCCATAGTCCTCCTGTGCTTGCCTGTACCTCTGAGAAGTATATACCAAACAGAAGGGGTCCCAGGACTGAGCCCAGGGGGACACCACTTGTAACTGGTTTAGAGTCAGACCTAGAGCCTGCAACTCTCACCGCGTGGGTTCTGTCCATGAGCCAATTGGCAACCCATCTTGTGACATAGGGGTTTATGTTCAGGCTGGTGAGCTTGTCTATAATACCAGAATGGGGAATGGTGTTGAGTGCATTTGTGAGGTCTAGGTAGGCTGCGTGGACCTCCTTTCCCTTGTTTAAAGCCTTGGTAACTGTCTCAAAGAAGTCCACCAGGTTTAGGAGGCATGATTTGCCTGTAACAAAGCCAAACTGGGTAGGGTCCAATGTTTGAAGGTTCCCAATGTCTCTGTTAATGAATTCCATGATGATGCTCTCCATAGCCTTGCAGACCAGGCTAGTCAGGCTTATAGGGTGATAGTTCCCAGGGTCCGTTGTAGCTCCACCTTTGTGGATCAGGATAACTGTTGCTGTGCGCCACTCTATGGGTACATAGCCTGTAGAGAGGCTGAGTTTGAACAGTGTGTTTAGGTGAGGGGTTGGTTCATTTTGGAGCTCGTGTTAGACACAGCCTGGGACACCATCTGGTCCCATTGAAGCTGTATTTTTAGATTTGGATAGGGCTGTTTTAACCTGTTTGTCAGTGATTGCCGGGGCACTACATTCTTCTGGTATGGTTATGGGCCCTTTAGGGGGTGAGAGGAGGGGTGAAGTTTGCACTAAACCTGTTTGCCAGAATGTTGGCAATATCAGTCAGTTCAGTGTATTTTGTGCCATTCTGCACTAACTCAGAGCAGATCTGAGAGTTTCCACTTAGGTTTTTGACATAATTGAAGAACGCTTTGTAGTTATCTTTGGAGTCATTGGCAATTTTTCTTTCGAAGCTAGCCTTGGATGATTTTATGAGGGATCGTAGTTTATTGCTGATACTAATCAAGAATGTCTTTCCTTCTTGGGATTTTACTCTTTTCTGCACTAGTTTCCTCCTTCTATTGTATAGCTTGTTTATGGCAGGGGTCCACCAGACTGGTTTCCTTTTCTTGGGAGTGAGTCTTGGTCTTGGTTTTGCTTTGGATAGCACGATCCATGCATTCTTGCAGGTGCTCATAGAGTGCCTTTGTAAGGGATTCAGCAGCTTGTACAGCATTGTCCTTTAGCATGGGGGCTGTGAACCTTTCCACCTCTGTCTTAAGTAATGTGAAGTTTGCTTTTGAAAAGTTTTTCACGGTGGTTTCCTTGATTAGGGGTGGGGGCGGAATGTGGATATCCAGAGTGATTAGTCTATGGTCTGATCTAACCAGCGAGCGTTTGACCTCCAGTGTAGGTGAGGGTGATGACCAGGTCCAATATGTTGTCATCTCTGGTGGGGGTGTTGACCAGTTGATCCAGGGTGTTCGAGTTTATAAATTCTAGGAAGCGTTGGGAAAGGGAGTTAGTACTTGAGTAGTTCTCCCAGTTAATGTTTGGGTAATTGAAATCACCCAATATTAGGGCATTTGGTAGGACCTTCATATTTTCCAGTGTCTCCAGAAACGTGGAATGGGGGTCCTGGGTCATGTTGGGTGATCTGTAGCAAGCTACAATTTCAGTTGCAGTTTTGCCCGTTGTTGGTTGCACATGGATGATCTCTGAGGCATTGTGCTGTGCCACTAACCTGGAGGTGTGGGTATCCTTGATGAATATGGATACACCCTCACCTTTTGTGTTTCGGTCCGGGTATTGTGGCCGAAAAGTATGGTATGAGTCTTAGCCTGGTAGTGCTGGGGTGCTCTCTGGAGCCTTAAACCAGGTTTCTGTTACTGCAAAGATATCGATGTTCTTCATACTGAGGATTGCCTTGAGTGCATGCATTTTGAGGTTTAGATTTCTGGCATTGAGTAGCACTACCCTCAGTTTTTGTTTACTTGTGCTATTTACGGTGGTGGGTTTGTCTTTTGAGCCTTGCCTAAAAAAGGCACTATGTGGGCAGAAAAAGCCTTGGCCAGTATTCAGAAGCCTAAGGGTGACAGGCGCAAGCCATCTCTTGTGAAGCAACGTGGCTTATCGAGCATGTCATCCCAGGTGGACAGATACTGGATCCCCTTTGAATGACACCAGAAACTTAGCCAATTGTTGAAATTGATCATTTTTTTCTTTATACAATGGCATCATTCTTGGTGAGGGCAGGATGCTACTCAGGGTCAGGGTCATATCGGCCTGGGCTACATGATCAGAGAGCTCTTCCTTGTCTCTTTTCATGTAGTCAAGGGAGGTACATCTCAGGTCATTCACACCAACATGGACAATGACAGATTCGTATTTGTACTTGTTCTGGAGTGTCCTGAGTGCGTGTGTTATGTGGCGGATCCTAGTACCCGATATGCATCTAACTGTAACCTTGTCCAGCCTAGTTAGTGGGACATCAGTGTGCCTGACTATAGAGTCGCCTATTACTAGTGTGTTGGGTATGTTATTTTGCCTTAAGGGCTGTGATTGCATGGCACACTGATTATGTGAAGTATGGGTTTCATGGTTTGTGATGGGGTGTGGAGGTTGCTTGGGTGTCTGCTTTGGAGGTCTCTGTTGCTTTTGCAGATTTTTATTTAGAGCCTCTGAGTATGTTTTCATGTATTTATGTGTGTTATTTGCCGGTGTTGGTTTAGTAGGTCTATGTGAGACTGGTGGTGTGTTGCAAGTATTTTCCTTCTCCTCTTGACTGTCAGTTCCCATCTTGGGTTGAGAGAGCTTTGCCTCCAGTTTGGCTGTATAGTTGCATCTCTCGCATATATTAGTGTTTGGTGGTAGGTGGAGAGGGTTGTCTGTGTACATGAGGCAGTTGTAACATTGCCTCAAAATGCCCAGATTCACCAGTTGGACTGGAAAGTGCACCTGAAACTGCCCTTTGGACATGGCTGAATAGGTAAAGTGAGCTGTTTTACTGATTAGCTGGTAGGGACGAATAGAGAGCCTTGTCCTTCTGGACAGTATAGGGAGTCTAGTGCTAGGGTTAATTAGTGCTTGCTATGAGTTTTGAACAAGTGCTGGGCTGTGAAATGAATGGTTTGATTGCTTAAGTTGAAAGTTTGTCTAGTTCCAAGGGAAAAATTGAAGAGTAGACTTTGTGGAGCCTGGAATAGTTTAACCCTAGCTGACCAGCAATGCCCGGCGCGCAAAACTATGCAAATGCAGTTTTTATAGCAGGAAAATGAAAGAGATAGAAATTAGCCCAAAATGGTCAATACACTACTAACTTCTGGGCTACAGCAAACAAGGAGCAAAATTTCGGAAAGAAACTGATCAAATAAGGCGGCACAATAAGCCTTTAACCAGAAATTCCCAGCTCAGAAGGGCAGAATCTAGCCTCTCCTCCCACAAGAGTGAAGACTACAAACCTTAACGTAAAATAACTGGCCTGAAGCCAAAGTGCTTAAACCAGAACTAATGTGCTTTTAGAATAACAGACAGTGAGCCTTCAATCAGCTATTCCTAACTTAGAAGAATGTAAGCTACCCGTCTTGCCACAACAATGCAGTCCACAAACCTTACTGTAAAACAACTGGTTTGAAGTCCAAGTGCTTAAACCAAAAGGCTTAGAATAACAGTTACAATTTAATCAGGCTACTACCAAGCAGTAATAACTGCAGCATAATAAGTACAATTGAGTACTTTTAAGAAGAAGCACAAGCAAAATAAAGTAATAAAGTGGGAAGAAACATGATTACAGTAAAAGCAGATGAATAAAGTGCAATTTTTTATATATAACAATAGCAGCAAACTAATTTAAACAAATTACCCAATTAACCAGTAAAAAAACTCAAAACTGAGCCCTGTTCCAACAGTCTTCAATCTGACAATTTCTAACTGCACACTCCTGCTATGAGGGTGCAGGGGAACCTTCTCCAAAAAAGATGGCCTGGATTAGTACTCAAGTTATACAAACAAAGCTAGATTCAGCAGGCCTGAATCTAGTCTATGCTACACTAGACAAGGTGCACCAATATCAGAAAAACAGTTCAAATGAGCAGGCACAGTAAGCCTTTAACTAGAAATTCCCAGCTCAGAAGGGTAGAATCTAGCCTCTCCTCCCAAAAGAGTGCAGACCACAAACCTTAATGTAAAATAACTGGTCTGGAGCCCGAGTGCTTAAACCAGAACTGCTGCACTTTTAGAATAACAGACACCAAGCCTTCAATCAGCAATCCCCAACATAAAAGAATGTAAGCTACATGTCCTGCCACAACAGTGCAGACCACAAACCTTTTTAATGTAAACCAACTGGTCTGAAGCCCAAGTGCAATAATCAAAAGACTTAGAATAACAGTTACAATTTAATCAGGCTACTACCAAGCAGTAATAAATGCAGCAGAATAAACACAGTTGAGTACTTTTAAGAAGAGGCCAAAGCAAAATAAGGTAATAAAGTAGGAAGAAACACAAATACAGTAAAAGCAGATAAAGTGCAAATTGTTTACTCTTCAACTTTGCTTTTCCTGCATCCTTCCAAAAGCCTAACTGACCAAGAGTCTCCTGTAATGACTACATTAAGCTATGGATCTAGAGTATGTGAGGCACCCAGAAGCCAGGGGTTGAACGATGTTCTGAGGTGCATTTTAGAGCTTTTTACCAACCTTTTGATCCAATAATGGCCTGAACAAAAATAATGCATAAGGAAAAAAAGTCAGTCATACTTTTGTTATTTTGAGGAAACTTACTGAGCACCACAGCCTTACACCTATGTCTGAATGTTGTTCGAGGTCTCTTCTCTGTGACTTTGTAATGTTCATGGTGTGACTTTAATTGTCAAGTCAGGAGGAGCACCCTCCCTTGAAGTTCCTATAATTCTGAAGACACATTTTTTTTAATGGGGCACACTATTTATTTAATTTTACAGCAAAAAATGAAATACTTTATTTCTCTAAAAATTAAATAAATAAATATGGAAAGAGTGCCCCTAGAAGCATGGCATCCTAGACTATATCTCAGCAGCATGCATCAACAGACACCCTCATAGCTTCTGCCCACAGTGTTGCATGTTGCTGTCATCCATACCAATGGAGGTGATACTGACAATACTTGACACAACCACCAACTTAGTGAGGAGCAGAGTGTCAACCATTTCTGTGTGAACAGGAGACTGCATGGAACCTTGTTGAACTGTGTCACCCACAGGTGGAATCGAGCAGGAGACATTGTGTTCCTATTCCTGTGGATACTAAGATATGTGTAGTTTTAATCATTTTAGCTAAACAGAAATTTCAGTGACCTACTGGAGCCACAATAAAGATATCACAGGCATCAGCCTCTTACATCCCAAACCAGTTCCTTGACATGATGCTGCAGCACATGGCAGACTGTATCTGATTCCCCAAAACTGCAGAGGAGAGAACCACCACCACACAGGCATTTTGCAACATTGCCTACTTCCTTGAGGTCTTAGAAGCCATTGCTTTTACATACATTTCTATAAAGGTCCTACTTGACCCAGAAGGACTGAGATATAGTAAGAGGAAGGGCTTTAATTCCTTTAGCTGCTTTAAAGTTTAGTTCACATTTTAAACTCCCTCCTACAAAATAAATCTACTACAAATCCAGCCTTCCCACTCCAGTTCTACAGTTAAAAATTACCTATGCACGCTTAAGACAACAACCATTCTCCCTGATAAAATTCCATTAGAATATCTCAAACTTGCTGCAGATAGCCTTGCATATCCTTTCTTGAGTCTAATAAATCAATCTAAGAAACATACGTCCAAACCTTGTGGAAAAAATCCTGTATAATACCCCTACAGCTCATCATTCCAGCTCACAAACTTTAGACCAGGATTTTATTTATTTTATGATGGTTTTAGATATGAAAATCCACAGCTGAAAATGAAAGTAATGAAAAAAATCCGCATTCGCTGTAAGTTTTTATGTATAGGTCAATGTTTTTTTTTACAATGTGAACAGATAGTTTAGGTACTGTAGAAGGATAATTAATGTAATGCTGCTACTGGAGAGGGAGCGATTTAATTAAGTGTAAATATGGAAATGTAATTGTGGTGGATTGTAGCATCTGATGAAGTCTTGTTTGGAAAGACATCAATGTGGTGATTGCAGTTAAGCATTTATGTGTATAACAGATTTAACAAAACTTCTGTGAATTTTATTGACTAAGCAGCTCCTTTTGTCTCCTTCCAATTGCTCAAACTTATTGGCTTTTATTGAGTTGGTACTTTTCGATGGGCATTTCTCCTTTACAAGGATTTAAACTTTAGATCAATTACCATTCTCTCACCCTTCCCTAAAATCTTGGAAAGATGTGTCCACTCTCAACTTACTATCTATCTATATATATATATATATATATATATATATATATATATTACTTCTCATAACCTCCTCTCTCCCTCACAGCATGGTTCCAGATCCAATCACAGTACAACCAATGGTGTTCTAAGATTCACAGATATAATAAATCACAATAGAAATTTAGGTCTTCTAACCACATCCTTATTTCTAGATCTGTCCAAAGACTTTGACAGAGTCAATCATCACATCTTCCTAATTAAAATGTATTCCTATGGGTTATCACCCTCCTCACTTAACTGGTTTCTTACATACTTCACTAATTGGTCCCAAGCAGTTGAATGGCAAGATTACATCTCCTCTTTTCTTCCTGTATCCATTTGAGTCCCTCAAGGTTCCCTCCTAGGGCATCTACTGTTTCACTTATTTATCAATGACCTAAACACAGCAGCCAAAGAGGACACTAACATACAATACACTGATCACTCCACTATAGTATGTGCTGCTAGGACACTATCCATGCTCCAAGCACCCACCCAAAAATCCTTCTCCTCCAGAGAAGCTTGGCTTAATGACTCACAACTCCTGTGAAATCTAAAACAACTAAACTACTACTGTTTACTTCCAACTCTCTCTCTCTCCTCCCAAGAGACTACCTTTAATATACTGTTATCCAGCAAGGCCAATATAGAAACAATATATCACTCCAAACTACTAGATGTGATTATAGACAACCACCTGAAATTTGATCTCCACCTTCAGCAAGCCATAACAGACATACCAAAAGCTAGGCTGCCTCTATAGAGTAAAACATTATCTTACTGACTATGCTAGACAAAACACAGCCACTTTTTTTTACTGCGAGCCCTATTATATGCCTCTCCTATCCTATTGAATTTCAACTTCTCTGTACTAGCCAAACTAGAACAATGCTACAATAAAGTAGCCACATTTGCAAAAATAAAGAACCACATGCTGTCCAGGTCAAAAGTGTTTTCCAACTATTTATTAGAAAAACATCAGCATGTTAAGCGCTTATGTCCCCTCAAGGACTTCATCAGAACCTAATGCCATATAAAATCACATGACTACTGAAAAAAATGAGGTCTTTGCAAATAGAGAATGTTTATTTAAAAGAATGCTTAAAACATGAATAAATTCCTAGAGGGTTGAGAATGTACAAATTTCCTTTTGGTGTAGTAAAAGGTTCTAAAGAACATTTTTGTTTAACTGATATGTTCACCAGACATGGAATTGAACTACTTGAATTTGTAGTAAAATTCAATAATGAGCGTATTGAAATTCTTATAAAAGAGGTTACTAGTTTGGAACAATTCATCACAAATGATTTACTATTTTTTGAATATGAGAATAATTTTGACAACATTCTATTTTATGTTAACAAACATGTGGAACAGGTAATGAACAGGAAAGTAAAGAAATTAATGCATGACAGTAATGAATATAGGGAAGGGAACGCATATCCTTTACATGAGGGTACTGGGTCAGCTACAAATGTAAACACCAGTAAGTTCAACACATTAACAGACACAGTGCAAGGTTCTGTGGAGGGAGACCATTTACACAGAGGAAAGTAGGTACAATAGTTGTAACCAACAACCCCAGATTCCATCTTTGCCTAGATGACCTGAAAGGATACAAAACATGAGGGGTAGGGGACATTTTTTTACCCCAAGGTCAAATGAGACCAGTTATGAGAGGGAGAACATACCATGGGGGGGACAGGAGATAGGACAACAATCAATGAAATCAAATGAAATCAATGCTCAGATTACTGTCAGCTATGGTGGAAAGATATTAACCCACTATGGTTTCCACATTTTTAACTACATAGAAAGGTAAAATGTATATTTCAGTTTATTCGAAAAAGGGTTTAAATTTGTTCCCAGATCTAAAGGAAGCATAGCTGACACAACAATAGAGCTACAGTTATTTACTAGGAGGTTGAACATATCTTTCCTAAACAGAGATAGTGTAGCCCCCACAACAACCAAGGCACTGAAGGAAAAAGAGCACCTTTAACCCCTCACTATGTCAAGCTTTACAAACCTTTGAAAAAGCTTGCGAAAGGGATCTTTATGCAGCATACAGTGACAAGAAGAAGAATTTTAGTAATTTAACCAAAGAAGAGCACGATTTACTTGAAGAACTATCTAGAGACAAATCAATCAGGGTTATGAAACCTGACAAGGGAGAGGGTGATGGTAGCAGCACACACCAATTATGTAGGTAAAATGATGAACATGCTCTTAGATGAAACTAGGTACACCCTCAGTTTTGAGAAATGAAATCAATATAGTTTACAAGAAAATTGATTTATTTCTAGAAGATGTCCTTTTGCAGTGATTCATCACCCCAGATACCCTTGGTTTTGTGACCAATAGAAACCCATTGATTCCGGCAGCATTTGGTATCCCCAAAGTACACAAAAGTGTGGAGGAACCCCCATACAGGGTAATTGTAGTTGCACAGGGATCAAATACATACCCCTTAGCTGTTTACATAGGAAGGTTAAACAGGTATGCAATAAACACATGCCTATCCTAAGAGACTCATGGGACTTTTTAGCCAAACTTGATGTCAACAGTTCCAAAGACTCAACTTGTTTTCTGATAGTTGATGTTGTTGATCTTTTTTCTAGTATACCACATCAGGAAGGTTTGGAACTTTTTGAGGATATGCTCCTAGAAACAAAATAGTTTTCCTTCAATGATACACGGTTCTTGGTAGACTTGATGGAACTTGTACTAAACAATAATTTCCTGTACTGTGAAGGTGAATACTTCAAACAGGTTAGTGGAGTGGCAATGGGAGTGGTGTGTGCTCCCACTTTTGCAAACATAGTGATGTTAGGATGGGAGAAGAAAGCTATATTAGATTCCATCAATTCCCCACTATGCTCTCACTATTTGTTTTATTTTTCGATGACCTGTTCTTTGGATAGAAAGGGAACCCCACAGAGATTGAGTCATTCTTGAACTACCTCCAGGGTACATCAACCTTCCTGAGGTTTACATACATTAAGAGCATAGACGGTATAAATTATCTGCACATTCATCTTAGAATATTGAATGAAACTTATACAACTATGATCTATAGAAAGAACACATATTCTAATGGTTTTCTGCACCCAGTTACTGTAAAAGGAACTTGGTAAAGGGACAATTCATTTGTGCGGCTAGGAAGAATTCTAATGAAATTTTGTTCAAAGAACAACTGGACAAAATGACATGCATGCTCTTAGAGAGGAGTTACCCACAGACATTGTTAAGAACACTTAGGGAGGAAGTGGTGAGCAACAGAGACATCAGATACCCATGTATACTGAGGAAGTCAGATTTACTAGAGAGTATAGGACAGAGTAAAAACACGGATACTAAAAGTTTTCAAAATGTTACGGTGATCAAGTTCAATGAGGGGAACAGGGACGTAAAGAACATAACTCTAAGGAACTGGGCCATTCTAAAAACTGATGAAGAGTTGTTCCAGCACATAGGAGAAACACCAATAATTACATACAAGGTTGATAAGAGCATCAAACAAGTGTTAGAGAGGGACCCCAGACCCCATAAATTTGGAACAATTAAATGTGGTAGATGTATTTACTGCAACCACATATTTAACAAAGGGGTAATTGTTCTGAACAACAGTTTCAACAAAAAATTACTTTTTCAAAAGGAGACTGCAACTCAAGTGATGTGGTGTACTTAGCCCTCTGTGACCCTTGTTGTTTATTTTATGTGGGGAAAATGGAGAGGAAACTTTCTAAAGGAATTTATAAACACCTATACGACATAAGGAAATGCAATAAAAGCAATGCATTGCACAAACACACCTGTGTATGTGAGGGCCATAAGAAGTTTGTTTTTGGAATCTTAGATGTTTTTCAACTAGAAGCTAAAGGGGGTGCTTGGGAAATGAAAACAGAATACAACGAACTTCTATGGCAATTTATATTTGATGCAATGCACAAACCAGGTTTAAACGGGTCTATATTACGTTATCGAATACTCATGTATTCGAAAACATAATAGTCGACCCCTAATTGTTGAAACCGTCAAACGTCGAACAACAAAAAAAGTACAAAACCCCACCCAAACAAACCATTTAAATGCTGTAACAGGGGGGCAAGCCCCCCTGCACCCCCCACACCCCTGCTACAATGGAAAACTTCCATTTCCGCACTGTACGGAGATCTCCATTGAAAAGTTCATTTGACGTTTTCGACAACTAGGGGTCGAGTATTGCATTTTTGAATACATGAGTAAATTAATATTTCCCGATTAATCCTGTACTTAAAATGAGAGCAGCTAAACTGTAATATTTTTTTACTAATTTTGCTCATTTTAACAGAGTATATGCATTTTAAATAGGATTTTAAACAGAATTTTTGTACAATTGGCACATGTTGAAATGTGGGTATATTTATGTATGTTTGATTACAAACAATATAGGAAAACTTTGGCTTTTATCAGATTTTTATTATGCTCATATCATATTGGTTATGCTTATTTTGTTTCAGATAGTGACTTTGTTTTTACTGATGGTAACATATGATGGACATTAAAGGGTTAAGGAAGTGACATGAGGCTGCAATGTGATTGGGTGACGTATGTTTTGAGTTGTATATAAGTCATGCGATTTTATCTGGCATTAGGTTCTGATGAAGTCCTTGAGGGGACGAAAGCGCTTAACTTGTCGTTCTTCTAATAAATAGTTGGAACACACTCTTGACCTGGACAGCGTGTGGTTCTGCATGGTTATTGGTACTTTACTGCACGGACTGCACACAAAGGTGGTTATTAAATTTGCAAACAATCAATATTCATTTCTCTGTAATCCAATCCCCCCCCCTATCACCATTGAAATTACTAGGCACATAGTCAATCACATTAAAATAAAATTTCTTGTAGTTTGGGCATACCAAGGTATGCTTAAATAATGCATTGTCCATATTTTTGTTTTTAATGGCATCTAAGTGTTCATACACTCTTCTTCTCAACTGTCTATTGGTTTTACAAATATAGAATGATGTACATGCAGAACACTTAGCTAAATACACCACAAAGGTCGACCCACAATGAAACACTCCTGGATCTTGCCAAATCCAACTGTTGGCACTAACTTCAAAGTGTGATCCTTCTGCTATGTACCTATAAAAATTACAATTCATGCACTTGAAAGTGCCCCTTGTTTTCACTTCCTTCATATGGTGATTCACTTCTAACAATTCTTTAAAGTCATTTGCTCTCTTATTAATAAAAGAGGGGGCAAAACCCAAAACTGACCTCACTCCACTGTTAGCTTCCAAAATCCTCCAATTGTTTCATATAACTCCTTTAATAGCTTCAGTGTCAATACTGAAAACCAAAGGCATAGAAATGAACCAATCTTGTGAACTTTGAACATTAACATTGGTATCATGCTGTAATGTTTCACCCATCAATATATCCCTCACTACCTTTACTGGATATCCCCTATGCTTAAACCTAAGGTATAACTCATCTACAAGTTTGCCTAAAACTGTAAAATCAGTGGTTAATCTTTTTAATCTCACCAGCTGACCTTTAATAATATTGTGCTTGACACAGGTTGGATGCATACTTGAGTAATGCAATAAACTGATAACAGAACCTAACTTGCACTTCTCAATGTGTTTAAAGACTTCTAAATCCAAAAAACAAATACTAGAAACATGCCACATGTAAGAAAAATTCAAAAAACATGTATTTTGATTCATACAATCAACAAACCTCTCTAACTCTTGGATTTTGGAAGCTAACAGTGGAGTGAGGTCAGTTTTGGGTTCTGCATGTACATCATTTTATATTGGTAAAATCAATAGGCAGTTGAGAAGAAGAGTGTATGAACACTTAGATGCCATTAAAAATCACAAATATGGACAAGGCATTATTTAAGCACACGTTGGTATGCCCAAATTACAAGAAATTTTATTTTAATGTGATTGACTGTGTGCCTAGTAATTTCAATGGTAAAAGGGAAGGGAAATTGGATTCTAGAGAACTGAAATGGCAAATTTTATTTAATGCATACAATATGCCTGAGTTGAACAGTGGGGTGAATTATAAAGCAGTTTTACATAGGAAAATTTACTATGATAAGTGCAAATAGGATATTTTATTTTTACATTTTTTTTAAAGTGCATTGCAATTCTTGCTTGTTAAGTTAATTGAAAGTATGTGATTGGTTATTTTTTATTGGTAGGAGTATTTAAATGTGAAGGGAATGGTATTTCTTTATTCTGAAGAGGGCCTGTGTGTTATGGCAAAAAAGTGCTTATTCTTTGCATTGGAGTATTAAACTGTTAAAAATATTTGGTGGTGTCTACCTTTTTTTGTTTTCTCATGGATTGTTTTGTTTAATATTGCATTTATTACACTATTTAGAGGCATTTGGCATAGTTTTGTTTTTTATTTAATTTTAATAATAAATAATAAAAGAACATGAAAATACACAATATTTATTTACAGTAAACACCAGAGTTTCAAACACATGAGATATTAAAAATAACACAGTTGGAAAGATTTACACAGTTACAGAAAAAATGGTACTTAACTAATCTCACTATACTTTCTTGATTAATCTAAAGAGTTACTATTTCCTGGTTCACTTACTAGAGCAAGGCAAGATGAAGTAAGTGAGGGATCCTTCTATTTCAAGTTCCAAGAAACAGACTGCCCAGTCTGACTGACAGACTTCTTAATATAATATCTAAATATTATTTCTGGGATAGCTTACAGGATGACATCACATCTGGTCATCTGACTTCTGGTTCCCACACTATCCCCTTAGGCAAGAAGCTGCCGGGATTTAGCACCTATGTGTCAATAATACACACACACATAGAGCTTTGTTAAGATCTGCTGCAGCTCCCGGAAGTCATAAAACAATTTTAACACTTCTATTCCTGCTACAGAGCTACTAAGCCAGGCTTCTCACAGACATTTCATCTCTGTCTGCGACCAGAACTGTAAGATCCAATCTTTATGTCCTAAATCCTTGGTTACTGTCAGGGTGTCCCACAGGTCTCTGTCCTAGGCCCTTATTTGTTTAGATTTTATATTTCAGACCTATCTTTTTCATCTGAGGTGGTCCAGAGTCTATATGCAGATGACCTGAAATTGGGTAAACTGATTACCCATGTTACTGATAAGTCACATCTGTAAAATAACTTGACTAAATTGACCATTTGGGCACAGGAGAATAACATGCTGATAAATACATCAAAAACTAAGCATATGAGATATGGGATACATAAATTGAAAGGTAAATATTTAATACAGTACACAATGATTGAAACTGTAGATTCATTTAAGGATCTGGATATATGGGTAGATCCAGCTATGAGTTTTTCTAATCCTATCAACCAATTGGTTAATGATACTTATAGAACTATAGGTTGTATAAAAAGATTTATAAAGTCTAGGAAATCAAAAATGATGAAGTCATTGTTTGTTAGTCACATTAGACCCAAACTTGAGTATGGAATAACAATATGGAAACCCTATAAGAAAACAAGCATGAGTAAACTGGAAAGATTACAGTGGAAATATACCAATACAGAGCATCCATGGATGTAAAAATTCAAGTTATTATGAAATACTAAAATATCTAAACTTGTACAGTGTCACAAATATCTAAGAGGAGATCTTATTCAGGTATATAGGGCATTTAGAGACAACTACCTCTGGGAATGTTTGGGGTTATCAAAATGTACTAAAGAATCATCAGACAACCTTTATAGAAGACATATGGACATAGGAAAGAAAAAGAGATTTAATATGGTGTAATATTTATGCAAAAGAGAAAGCAAAACTAACCAAATACCAAAAGAGCAGCACCAAAGATATTTGAAGAGAAATACAGGCAAAGGAACCCGGACATGGAAAACTTTAAAATACAAAAAAAAAAGAAAACAAAGAGGAAAAGTAGAAAAGGAGATTAGCAATGGAGAAGTTAAAAAAATAGAAACTGAGGTTATGGAGTACCTGCAAAGTGAAGGATTCAGTGTAGAAAATTGAATGCAGAAAGCACCACAACAGCATAGAGCAATGGATATCCAAATTAAGGGGTAACCAGTGGAACAGGAAGCAATTGGTCAGGTGCCATATCAAGATATTTTGGAGCCTTCCACAGGAAGGTGCAGTATATGAAAAGGGATGAAGTAGCAGCCAGAGTGACTGAAACAAAGTTAAGAAAAGCCTTTAATTGGAAAACCCCAGGCCCGGATGCAGTACCTAACTTTTCATTAAAAGTATTAACATCTTTTACGAAGATTTAGCCATGAGTAAGACCTATTTATATGTGCACCCCGAACAGACACCAACTTGGCTAACAACGGGCAAAACAATGCTTCTATTTAAGAGTGAACCTGCAAGCTATCCTAAAAATTATAGACCAATAACTTGCCTTCCGACGACGTATAAACTATACATCAGAATTGATGCTGACAGAGTTTATAGTCATTTAGAAGAAAACTCAATTATAGCAGTAGAGCAAAAGGTCAATAAAAAAAAGTCATATGGAACAAAGGATCATTTGCTGTTAAATAAAGTCATACTGGAGAATTGTAAAGAGGGGAAGAATTTAAGTATGGCATGGATTGACAATAAAAAAGCATTTGATAGCATCCCACATTCATGGATAAAAGAGTGCTTAAAAATATATAAGATACACCCTACACTGATTGACTACATTACAGTGACCATGAAACAGTGGCAGACTACTTTGCAATTAAGCCACGACAAAGGACAGATTATTATCCCAGGGATAAAAATTCAAAGGGGGATATTCCAGTGTGACTTTCTGTCACCATTACTATTCTGCCATTAACCTATTAAGCTGTTTACTTAATAGCTTAGGCCATGGCTACAATTTGGCTCCTAGAAAACAACAAGGTATAAAGACTTCTCATCTTCTCTTTGTCGATGATCTAAAATTGTATAGCACATCAGATGACGAACTGAAAGCACAGCTGCAAGTTGTCAAAAATTTTCAGAGGATATAAAAATGTCATTTGGTCTTGATAAGTGTGCAAAAGCAACCTCTAAAGCAGGAAAACTGCAGCACCAGGAAAACATCAGTTTGGGACAATAATGTGATATACAAGAACTGGAGCAAGAGTAAGTGTATAAATATCTGGGAACTGATAAAGGATCAGCAATAAAACATAAATAAATGTGAATAAAACTTAGTAAAGAATACTTTCATAGACTTAAATTAATTCTGAAAACAGCGTTGACATCTAGGAACAAAATCCAAGCTATAAACCAATTTGCTCTTACTGTCCTAGCTTACAGTTTTGGAGTGATTGACTGGCCCCAGCCAAAATGTGTTGGATAGACAAGAAGGATGCTTCATGCTCACCAAATGATTTATAAAAATCAGTGTATACCAAGATTATATATTCCCCATTCCGAAGGAGGGATGAGCTTCCTTGAAATTGATTAGATGTATAGATTTGCAACTGTGGGACTCCACACATATTTGCTGACCTCACAAGACCCAAATATAGTGAAAGTTTTGAAACATGAGGAGAATAAATCTAAGATGACTTCTCTGCTCAATCTAGCAGAAGCATATCGGCGTCAAGCAGGAATTGAAATCAAACCAGAAGTAGATAAAAATCAGGCAGCAAATGAATGTGCCGAAAAAACAAAAGAAAGAATATAAGGTGAAGCACCAGATGAGAAAGCAAGAAATGTAGAAAAAGCATAAATATAGTTGCAAGTACAGAAAACTTCTGGAAGAACCTCATGTTGATCAGGAATAAATGCAGGAATGGTTATGGAGAGGCGAATTCAAACCAAGAGATGAGAGGTTAATATTGGCAGAGTGGGCTACATACACTCTGGTTTACAAAGTCCATTAAACATGTGGGAAAAACAGACAACAAATGTAGGTTTTGTAAAACTGAATTGGAAACAGTTGCATACCTTGTTGCTGGTTATGACATACTAATAGCAGAAGGACTGTATACTGAAAGGCATAATAATATAGCAAGACTGTTGCACTGGGGACTGTGGAAATATTATGGTATTGAAGTGGCTGAAAAACATTGGAAGCATGAGCCACAAAGCATTATAGAAAATGATGAAGTTTATATCACATGGGATCACCCATTACCAACAGTTCAAAAGGCAGATGCTAGAAAAACATATATAGTGGTCGAAGAAAAGAAGACAAAAGTAGCATTAATCATTGAAATTGCTACACCCAGTGACTACAGTGTCTTGCTTACAGAGAGACATAAAGTCATAAAATATCAGGATCTGCAGGCAGAAATGAGAACAATGTGGAAGAAAGATATCCAGACAGTTCCAATAGTAGTAGGAGCAACAGGTCTTATAAAAAAGAATCTACAATTGTATTTAGATATGTTACCAATCCATGTAAAGCCATACAACTTGCAGAATGAGTCATTACTGGGCACATTGTGGGCGCTGCAAAGAGCACTTTTGGCTGATATCAAAGAATGAAACAATACTAATTTCATAAACTTAAATCATACTTTGACGTAGGAATGGGGTCCATTCCCATCATAATATTAGAAACCCAAACGATTTATAGAAAGAAAGAAAGATTCTATAGGAATGAGAAGTGTACTAACTGGTTCTCTGGCAGAGTAGCTGATGCATGGAACAGACTACCAAATTACATTAAAACAAGTACTATTTCAGATATTTTTAAAAACAGCCTGGACACTTATTATGGGAACAAGTGTTTTGGTATATTGGCAAGCTAGAAGGGAATTCATGCCCATGCATGAAATAATTGTTTGTATGTATGTATGTATGTATGTATGTAATTTAATTTCAGCTATTTTCCAAAATTAGCTGGGACTGAGCTTTACCTCTTCTCTTCCAGTATCCTCTATTATAATATATACATTTAAACAGTTACAATAATGCATGTACATTTCTTTTCTTTCCAGCAGGGCGCACTGTTAATACTTTTTTTAACACAAGCAACTTTACAAATACATTTTCAGCACATGCATCTGTAAAAATCAGTTTGATATTCAAACAGCATATAATTCTTTATTAAATTCCAGCTAGCTGTGCTGGCATATGTTACATATCCACTGCCCTATTTCTCTTGGCATAGCTGGCAATACCTGACATCATCACAGTACCTATAGGAATTTGTGTCCTAACTCTCTACTGCGCAACACTTAATTTAGTATTATCACAGCTATACCATCCTATCTTCTCATCCCTTTATCTTCCTTGTGTCTCCACCCCTCCTTCCCTTCTTTGGGCTGCTCTAACTCTTTATTGTAAAAGTTTTATTCATATGCAGCCCATGTAACCGTTATTTTAAATTAAAATTGTAAATGACGGGACTAATGTAAAGGATGTCTGAATGGAATTGTTGCTCATGAATGAAACTGACTGTAAATGATGAAACAATGCAAATGATATCCATAATGTCTTTATAATGGAGCTTTTTTACCCTGGGCCTCCAATGATAAAGAGTACTGTTCATTTGGACTTTCCTGGTAAATGAACAATGCACGACTTGGACAGTTATTTATTATTTATTTGTTTATTTATTTATTTGTCTTTGTTAACTGGGAAAAGTCCGACTGGGTAAAATCCATTCTCAGTGGAGGCCTGGGGAGAAAAGCTCCACATTTAAGTTACACATGATGTACATTTATAATTGCAGAGTAAAAACATATGTATATGAGCTTATTTACTCCCATGATTCTCACATCTAGCACAACTTACATCAATGATTCTTGTGAAAGAATTTCCTACACGGTCATCTAGCTGGTGAGTGCACACACATGCTTTATAGATACAGGTACAATGAAAGCAGAGAGAAGGTAATTCATAATATAGTACTTGGTGCATTTCTGGAGATGATGCCAGCTATGCCATAGAGGCCTGGCTGATGATCACCATCTGTAAATCACAAGAACATGCAGGAAATGGTCTATAAGGCAGCACATGCTAAAATACATAATATAGTTGAATAGGTATTCAGCCTTCTCAAGGGATGCTCACATTGTTCAGATACATCAGGAGGGACTCTGCAATGCATTCTTGAAATCTGAAGCAAGTGTGCTATGCTTTATAATATGGCATTGCTTAAAAAATTGGATCAGCAGTTTAACATTTTGACTGGACCTTCCACACCAGTTGTGCCAGCAAGGGAAGGGCAGAGCAGACAGACACATAAGGAAACCACAGCAGCAGTACCACAGCTGAGGCAGAGGCTGGTACAACACTCTGCAATGCTTTCAGCTAAGTCCTGCTGGGTTCACAACTATAGACCATGTAAAGGCAGCATGGAATAAAATGCTGCATGAGCTATCACATCCTACCTATGCATGGCAGTCACACCTCTCAGCCTTTTAATGCATGAAATCTGGACAAAGGGTGGCAGGCCATGTGCCAACAGGTGACAGGGAAGAGGTAGTCATGTGAGCTACAACCTGAATGGTGCCCATGACTGGAAGTGACTGGCTGTGAGGCCTCAAGTAACAGTGAGTTTTTCTTTGCAGTGGTGTGAACAGTCTGACTTGGAACAATATATATCTAATCTCCATGCATCTTGACACTCTCACAGAAGTTGAAGGCATGGCCTTTGGAGGAAGATTGGTGGGCAGTCACAATATGTTTCTAGGAGACAACAGTGGAAATAACATTTATCATTGGTCTTCTTAACAGTCTTCTCTGCTTCCTCTCCTTTTCCTACACCCCATGTCTCTGTGCACTTGTTGCATGTCATCCCAGAGTCCAAAGAGCACACACAACATCTCCACAGTATATCTGAGTAACAGATTATTGTTTCTGGATCAATAACCTTCACATGATGTCAAGCATTTCACTCATATCAGTTATGGCCCTTGAATCAAGGTGGTGTTTAACCATCCACCTCTGCCATCCATCCCCTGTGGTAGGTATGTGCACCTCAGAGGTGATGCTCATCTCAGATGCTGTGTCTTGGAGGGAACCTTAGTTAGAAGGTGTCCATCATACCCATATCAGGCTATGTTCACAGCCAGTGACTCATAAGGGGCCTCTTTTATGGTGGATGTAGATGACCCCTCTCCCTATAACATTGCAGACAGTGCCACTGTGCCATTTGCATGATGCCATTATTGTCAAAAACAGATGCCCTGCTGACATCAGCCTGCATTGTCCAGTGGTGCTGGATTATCCACTAGGTATAACAATAAAAACACATATGACAACACTATTTGCCCATGCATATGCCTCTGTAACCCCCTTTGCTTGCACAATATTACACTTTAAACTACGTCTGTGGCATACTTTGTTACACATACTTTGTCATGTAGGTTGTTGCAATTGCAGATCAAAAGTGGCTGGACAGACAACTATGCAGGTCGGCCTTGGTCAGTCATTCCCTTCAAATGCAGTAGAGTGCCGTTATTGACAATACTAACTTAGTGTGTTTCCAATTGATTCATGGGAGGTTAGTGCTAACCCAGCTCTCCCATCCAAGCCAGCTTGGATATCGGGGACCATAATCTGTGGCTGGTGATTGACATGGCTGATAAGTGACAGCAACATCTTTACAGCCTCAATGAGATGCTTTTGTGCTGGTGGTTAACCACGTGTGATTGACTAGTCTGTCACAGTGTCCTTGGTCTTTTCCTTTGCATGGAGACTCATATCAGTAACCCTTCAGAGAACCTGTTCAGCAACCTGTTATGGCAGAACATTGTCCTGCTTTGCTCTCTTTCAGGTCTTGACACTGTATGTGACAGTTTTGTCCAGGAAGTGTACACCACATATGAAGAGGTTTTGCAGTAGCACATTGCTCTCCTGGTCTGTGAATTTCTCCATCCACTGCCTTCTTTCAGAGATGGTTACCCCCTCCCCAAAAATCTCAGACAGATTACTCTAGATGTGAGGTAGAGCCCTTAACCGCTGAGGCAGTTTGCTTCTATCCAAACCATTATAAGCTTCTTGTAATTGAGGCATACAGCAACGAGAATCATGAGAATACACCTTCTCCTGAAGGTGAACAAAATGCTCAAATATTTTAAGAGATGTGTGGATGAATGACAACCTCAAAGTAACATTCTGAAAAATGTTATTGCATATAGTCAGGAGTGTAATATAAACAAGGGGAACTTAATAACTGATTTCTGTTGCATTCAGCCCCTGAAACTAGATTGAATTAATAGTAACATCTGGAAGCTTTGATAAGAGAAGTAAGCAGTTAATGTATTTTAGTTAATCAGGACTTGTTTTTATGACTGTGGTTATTTTTGAAATATGTCACTTATTTTCTGTTGTATGTCTTATTTATTTTGCGATTTTTTTTTTATATTTTCGCATTGTCTGTTGAAGTTATCAATATAATTGTGTCTCAGTATGCAATCATGAGTGTAAAAGATAATAATAATATCATAAAACCCATTGATAAGATCTTGAGAAGGCTTATGATCACTGAAGATAACACCCCAGTCTGTTTTCTGTTTGAGTGATAGTATTATGATTGTATTAATTGAACAGAGTAAGACAATTGGTGGAGAGCAACAATATCCCAAGTTTGTCAGTTTGACATCTTAAAATACTACCATTGTATTCTTTTTTTTTTCTCCGAATAGTTTTGATTTCAAATAATTGTTTGGGCATACTTTAAGTTTGAGAATATAAAATCTAAATTGCATTTCATTTATTTTCACATCATGGAATTTGGCCAGGAAATCCTCATGCTCCATAAGGAACACTGACAGGGTACAGTAAATCCTTAAAATATTATATTCAATACCACTGATTCATAGGTTCATAGGTTGGTACTAGGCTAACTGCCTTTGCAGGCCATTTTAAGCCTAGCCACTTACCCCATGTGAGAATCAAACCCTGCACCTTCTGCTTGTAAGGCAAGCACCTTAACCATTACGCCATCTTCCCACCTGATAGTAGTTATTGTGCGAGTAATTTGAAGTCCTGAGTTATTATTGTTTATTTATTTATTTTTTTTGGCTTCCAGCTTTTAGGTGTTCTTTTACAAGTATTAAGACACTTCTGCCTATCACAACAGACAATGAAAAAAGGTATACCCTGGAACTTGTCAATGCGATTTGAATATTTATATGATGTTTTGATAATGGCACTAATATCAACATCATTCAAGGTTAGGAAAGCTACTAGACACCCTGTTTTATTATGCATCTAGCATTTAGCAAAGCTAACATCACTTTTGACTTTTTTATAAACACGCTAAGCAATGCAATTTCATTTCTGCATGTCTGTTTTTTTCTAAATGCATTTAGTATTTTCTTATCCTATAGCTTTACTTTACTACAGCATGCCATTTTTTATGTGTCCCACTTTTCCAAAAGAGTAGTGGACCTTCGTAATTGGTTGTGATTGTATATTTAAATGATATGTGTGAGTCAAAGTTTTTAAACATCTGATGAAGCAGTTTTCAACTGTGAAAGCACTTATGTTTTAGATCTGAATAAAGCATTTATACTGCCCCATTGTATGATTCACTTTTATGGGTTTTTTTGGATATATTCATTGATTTTAAGTGAATAATTTATTCTGAGTGTCACAGTTTTTGTTGGTTGTTAAATGTCTTTTTACTTTTACACTTTTTCCATATTTTCCGATATAGCATTCTGCATATTTGTTAACAGAGACTTACTATTACATCACTAATAAGTCTTTTTATCCAAAAAAACATAAAAGTGAATCAAACAATGGGGCAGTATAAAAGCTTTATTCAGATCTAAAACATAAGTGCTTTCACAGTTGAAAACTACTTCACCAGATGTTTAAAAACTTTGACTCACACATATCATTTAAATATACAATCACAACCAATTACAAAGGTCCAAACCTCTCAGCCATCTCCTTTCATATAGATTTAAAGCGACATCAACATTAAATGATATTATAGCAGTTTCAGTTTACTTAATGGCCTGTCTTTCAAAACAGGTTTTATTGGAACCTTTTCATTAAGGCCATAGCCAACATCAGCCCCCAGCCTAATTATCCATTTAGCCTCTGAAACCTTGGTTCTATTCTCTATATCCCCGCTTTAAGACCAATAGTGACTCTCAATAACTAAAAACTTAAACATATATGTATGCCCACGGTTATGTATGTTTTTGCTACTGCATTGGTAAGACACACTCTCATTATATCTTATATATATGTTCCCTTAATCTATCCCTAAACTGTCTATTTGTCTTGCCTACATAAAACATTCTGCAAGAACAGACAGCTAAATAGACTACATTAGGGGTATCACAGGTAGCTTTCACACTAAATTTAAAAACTTTGTTGAAACCAGGGTATTGAAATTCACCAGAGGAATAAATGTACCTTCAAAAACTTACATTTATTGCAGGGAGATGTAAGCAATGGGAGCCTTATCTGTTGATCTAAAATCTCATTCTTGGGATAACAGAGCATTTGTTTCAAATTTTTCTTGTTCATGAATGAACAATTGGGAACAATATTAATGTTATAACTGACATTGTGAAGAAAAATTTGTCCATATTAACCAGTGATCTGGCCATTAGGAAAATTGTGGGGAACAATCCTAATTTTTCCATTCAAGAACAAGAAAAATTTGAAATGAATGCTGTGTTATCCCAAGAATGAAATTTTAGATCAACAGAGAGGGCTCCCATTAGGGTGGCCATGGTGGTGCAGTGGTCAGCGTTGCTGCCTCACGGCAAGAGGTTCTCAGGTTCAGTCCTTGGCTGGGGTGCCTTCTGTGTGGAGTCTGCATGTCTTCCCTGTGGTTGCGTGGGTTTCCTCTGGTTGCTCCAGTTTCCTCCACATCCCAAAGACATGCTGTAGGTAGATGGGACACTCTAAATTGGCCCTAGGTGTGAGCGTGTGCCTTCTGTGGAAGGTTGGGCGCCAGGCTGGAAACTCAACACTGTAAAACTCCACTGCCAATCATGAGCGGACAAGTGATCCGCTGCGGCAACCCCTAAGCGGGAAAAGCCGAACAAAGAAGAAGAAGAGAGAGCTCCCATTGCTTACATTTCCCTGCAATAAACATAAATTTTGCAGGTACATTGATTCCTGGTGTGAATTCCTACATCTTGGTTCCAACAAAGTTTTTAAATTTAGTGTGAAAGCTACCTGTGATGCCCCTTATATTGTCTATTTATCTATCTGTTCTTGCAGAATGTTTTATGTAGGCAAGACAAATAGACAGTTAGGGATAGAATAAGGGAACATATATATGATATAACGAGAGTGTGTCTTACCAATGCAGTAGCAAAAACACATGCATAACTGTGGGCATACACATATGTTTAAGTTTTTAGTTATTGAGAAAATCATTATTGGTGTTAGGGAGGGGGGATATAGTGAATAGAACCGAGGTTTCAGAGGCTAAATGGATAATTAGGCTGGGGGTTGATATGGGCTATGGGCTTAATGACAAGGTTCCACTAAAACCTCTCTTGAAAGACAGACCATTAAGTAAACTGAAACTACTATAGTATAATTTTGGGTCTATATTAAAAACTCGAAGAGGCATTACATCAAACACCTCTTCAGCGACACGTAAACACCGACCACACTAAACTGCGAACGTCCAAAACAGTGATTTCTTTCCCTGGGAAAGAAATCCCTAGCACCAAAAACACATACACACAATTTCAAACATAACTAAGTGAGAGGGCTTTGCCCCCACACCCCCCAGTGTTAGGGCCTGTGCCCCCCATACACACCCTAACTAAATATACCAACTCCAAGAACACACTACAGTGGGGCAAATGCCAATGTCATGGCTCAGGCCAAGCAATTTTTTCCCTGGGAAAAAAATCGCTGACCTGAGCCTTTGCTATTTTCAGATTTCGGTCTATATGTGTCGGCAAAACGATATTCACTTTAATGCCTTTTTGCCAGTCTAATATAGACCCTATAATTTTATGTTGATGTTGCTTTAAATCCATATGAAAGGAGATGGCTGAGAGGTGTGGACCTTCGTAATTGGTTGTGATTGTATATTTAAATGATATGTGTGAGTCAAAGTTTTTAAACATCTGATGAAGCAGTTTTCAACTACGAAAGGGCTTATGTTTTAGATCTGAATAAATCTTTTATACTGCCCCATTGTATGATTCAATTTTATGTTTTTTTTGGATATATTCATTGGTTTTAAGTGAATCATTTATCCTGAGTGTCACAGTTTTTGTTGGTTGTTAATTAAGTCTTTTTACTTTTACACTTTTTCCATATTTTCTGATATAACATTCTGCATCAGTATAGCCTCATTCATCTGAAGATGTTCCATATCTCTATTTGTGGTGTTCTTACTTGAGGCAGTCTCCAGCTTCTTTGGAAATATTAAATTTGATTGAAAAAGTGCTTTTCATTTTCAAGCTTCTCATCAAGTGCCACTCATGAATGTTTCTGCAAGTGCTTCATCTAAATCCACATTGAGTATGGGACCATCTCTGTGGTGCAGTGGGATAAAGCTCTGATGATGCCCATAAAGATTAAGGCTTGCTTATCTGCCCTGTTCCTGGATGAGCTGGGGATGGGAGAAAGTGTGATTAAGTAATATGTTCTCATCTTCTTAATGGAGTGTATATACAGGCACGTTAATGCAGGATCCAAGTGATCTGCTGTGGTGGTAACACTGGAGATGTGACAAGAGAAGAGATTGCTGAGGTAAGTGGATGGCGACCCAGGGGCATGACTCTCAAGACTACATAAAACTTCCTCCTAGATTATGTAGCCTAGGATACTGGGGGGTTGGTTAGGACATACATTAAAGTCCGAAACTTGAATAGCATATGCAATGCTGCAGGTGGTTCTGTACATCTCTGGCCTTCCATAGCTGTGTATGTTAATTCCCCCATGCCTGTCATGTCATCCTAGGGATTGGCAATCCCAGCTAGGAGACAGTACAGGAGTGGAGGCTGGGAATAACAGGAAGTTAACTTCCAGCTAAAGGAAAAACTGTAGAGTCAGGGACCAACAAATATATTCACACCAAATTACTGTTCCCAGTGCACTGTTTCTGTTCAGCAAACTATTGTACCATGGTTTGAATGGACTTGTAATTGCCATAAAGAAAACACTACTTTGTATATGAAACATGGATTTATTATTGTGTCTTCGTATTCTGGGCTATTTTAATGTATCACCCCAAATGCTTCTTACTACAGTTTAACATGTTTTACCATTTTAAATACATTTTATCACACATATTAACATCATCTTCTTTATTGCTTTATCTTCTGCTTCCCAGAATCTGTTTTGAGTCCCCTTCATATTAGCCATGGTATATATTATATATGTTTTATATATATATATATATATATATATATATATATATATATATATATATATATATATATATATATATATATATATATATATATATATATATATATATATATATATATATATATATCTAAGGAAATTAGGTGTCTTCTTCCACCTGTGTAAATAAAATGGCAATAACGTGTTTCAAAGGCATCATGTACAGCTTCTAGAATCTGCCTGCCTTTCATTTTCCCCTTGAATTACCTAATTTACATTCTTGTCAGCGCTGCTCTAAACTATGCATGATAGTTGCAATTGTAAATCATTAACAAAAAAGTAGCTGAACTGCAGATGGTTCTAAGGCTGTCATTTTCTTTCCCTTCAAGGATTAACAGTCCTTTTCCCGCACTCTTTCTGAGGTGTTAAGCCTATAAGTCAGGAAGTCTAATTGCAATGTCTTACTATAAAGTGGAACATACAGACCACTTCTGCAAACCCCTCAGTGTCTGCAGCGCAAATACTGTTTTATGCTTGATGTTGCAGGAATGTGATGTAGTTGATGAGATATATTTTACTTTTATAAATCCTGTCATGTAATCTCTGTACTTCTAGAATACTGCAATACTGCTTTAATATAGGTGCAAATTTCTGACCCTGAGCTTGTGTAGTTAAGAGATCATTTTTTTTCTTTTTTTTTGTGAGATACAAATATTTTTGTGCATTACAATTTTTTTTACTTCTGCTGCTGTGTTGCTACCCCTTTGATTTTCTGCATTGCAGGGGGCTAATTCTTCTTTAAAACCATAATCCCTGTGCATGATTAATTAGTAGTTATTCTCTGTGCTATGCGTAATATTGACACTACTATTTGTAAATTGGCAACAGTTACAGAACCGAACACAAAGAAATGCATAACTATCCAAAAAGATGTAGTCAGTGGTTTACTAACATTTTGTTGAAAGACACCACATTTTCAGACCACATCAGTGACTCAGATGATGGAATTTGTGAATAACGATTTTACCATATGTCAAATATGGTAAATGTGACATTCCACATTCGAACCATTTTGAACCATAGTTAAAAATCCTGTTCAAATAAAAATCAACTCTTTGCTTTCAGTTTAAAGCATTCAGACACATTCAGATTGTGATTTGTTCCATCTGATCAAGTGATTCCACATATGTGAAATCCGAGTAAGTGTCATTCAATATTTTGATAATAAACCGTGGTCAGTTATGTGCACCAATACTAATTCACTTCCTCAATGCAACGAAGGAAGTGGAAAAGTACAAAGTGCATATTTTATAGCAGCTGCTGACAGCAGCAAAGCTGAGGTTGCCTTCATGAGATTGTGGGTAATACCCGATAGGAAAATCTACAGCTCTCCCTGTGTCTATGGTATGTTATACAAGCAGAAACAAATTCCTCTTTCTGAGTACATGAGAAGTTACTTGGCTGAGCTTTCCTCCTTTGATTCCAAGGCAAGAAAATGAAAGTTTTCTAAGGTACAGGATAGTTTCTGGTAACTAAACTGTGCTGGAACCATACCGCAGGGAGAAATAAAACCTTAGAGTTGAGTTAAACTACAAGTATGGGGTGGTGCTTTCCTTTAAAGTGCAATCTTTCTGGAGTTATAAATGGTTTCGGCTCAAAATGTCTCTTTAACATTTTCATAATCTGTTCACATTTTTTATCCTTAGGGTTTCTGCAGCTGAACCAAATTCCAATGCAATCTGTACATGGGTATACCATCACACACTGAATAATATTGCTATGCGTTGTTCCAAAACAATGTCTCTCATTGCAGAGTAATTGCTCATTTTTTTCTATATAGGCAAACTTTGAATAGATGGTTAGTTTATATTGTTTGGTTTTACCCAGATGAGTTATCTTTAGCAGATATGCAACTCTTCATTAAACTGAAAATGTCATTACCACTTTTTTTTCTTTAATTAAGTATGCTCTGAAGAAACTCACATAGAGGTCAAGCATGCAGTTAGGGTTGTTCCACAACTGGTCAAATTACTAGTGGAAAAGGATCTAACATGTCAATCACAAGGGGTTGAATTGCAACTTAGTGGTTGGTAGTTTATCACAGGAAATCATTACCAGCATTTCTTTTTCTCCTTGCTTATGCATCTGTGGAGTTGGTATGTATAGATTGGGGGACTTGGATTCAGGGGGCAAAAAAAAAAAAAACTTTTTTCATTTGGATAAGGCTATGACCAGCTGTATTACTCAACAACCCATAGTGGAACTATAGCTCTTCACAAATAATTGAAATCCACTTTGTTACTGACCACAGAATTGACATAATACACATCAGCAATCACCTTACATAGATGCACCTGAGCAGCTTTTAAGAAGACCCTATGCTACCATGCACAGCCAAAACACCATGTTGAGTTCACAGGAAGAATACCAGAGTTAGCTGGTCAAAGATAACAGGGACATTGCCCTGAATCTGAATCTAAGAGGAATAATTCACTGGACTTCTGTTGGAGTTGTCCTTTGCTCAGAGCATACACTATGTCAAAACAAAAGGAGATTCACAAGTACCTTGGCATGAAGGTTGATGATACATATGAAAAAAAACAGGCAGAGCTGTCAACGCCTGTTAAAATGGAATCACTAGGCAGATTTGAGACTCCTAAATGTGCAGTTAGGTTCCCTTGGGAGTTAATAATGGAGGGTTCTGTGAGGTAAGTTCAATTCCTATGTCAGATAAGAGCTCAGCTGTTTTCTGAGTGAGGTCATAGATATTGAAGCTGAAGGGATTCTGTCAAAAATCTCAGTCACTGAGGCAGCAATAAGCATCTGAACCCGTGACTGATGTCTGTCACAGTGATAAAGGATGATGTGCTAGAGGAGACCAGATGTGAATCGAGCTATCAAGTTAAAGGAAGGTAATCACTACTGTGGACGACTGCCATGGAGAAAACCACAACAGCAGCACTTTTTTCTGAAGTAAAAGATTAGACAGGGGAAGAGTTTGGAGAGGACATGGAAAAGCACTGTTATACGGCCTTGTTGTGATTCTGCCAAACTGTGTGTTGACTCAGGAGGGCAATGCAGGACTTTCCTTAAGCTGTGCTAAACAACGGCATATTGACACTACTGGGGAAACTGTTTCGAGATGAAAGGTACATTGTTGTCTTATTTCTGCCCATTAACTGACAGCCATCAGGCTTTCCTTGCTTTCCTTCCTTGGGACCTAGCATACAGCCAGCAATCAGAAGTTCTGTGCTAAGGTCCCCAATCTCACTCCTAGTAGTTGGCATAAGCACCTTCATCACTTCAAGGACTTCTATGCCCTCCCTGGTATGTGCATGCTTCCACACCCCCATTCCTACAAGGGATCCTATCATCAGCCTGGAATAGCAAGCCCATGTCCTCTAGTCCTGTAGTAATTGTTGTGCAAGCCTTTTTTTGCATGGCAGCAATTTTTACAAGTTATGAGCCACATTTCCCCTCTCCCAGTATGGGCTTATCAGCATGAGCTGCTCAGTCCTAACCTCCACATTATGGCGCTTTCAACACCTGAGCTGATAGTTGAACTTAGGTTATCAGGGATGTCATCAGGGTTTCAGCCCTCTATACCACAAAGCCAAATGGAAGTAACATTTCATTAAACTCTTTAGCCCAGTGGACATGCCCTCTTACCAGGAGGTAATGTCTAAATCTGTAGTAGTTTGGACTCCATCACCTGAGCTGAAACTATTGCAGTAGTCAGAAACATTTGTACTTGTAAGTCTGGAGGTCTTCAATGTTCTATGGAAGGTGTGAGCACTACTTCAGTACTGGCAAACTGGGAGGACTGTCCCCTTTTTTAAGAAATGTGGAGAGAGTGTTACTGTTACAAGGAACTCACATTCCTTAGCCACCCTGGAAAAGTCGATGCTAAAGTACTTGACATTATAGCCCAGACAGGAAATGAACCACAGATTCAGGAGGAGCAGCAAATATTTTGCCCAAGCCATGGAACAGTGGTCCAGCTATTTCACAGCACACAAATCTGTGAGGAGTCTTGGAAATGTATGTATTAACTGTTTTGTGGGCTTGAAGAAGACTTCGACCTGCAAGACATGTGTTGGTGGGGGTCCTGTGAGACTATACGGTATCAGCATTACTACAGTGTGCGAATCAGTCACAGTAAGAATGCAGCTAGAGTTTTTCTGTTTCTAGGCAATAATCAAATTCATTCATGGTGGGTGTCAAGTTTTACCAGAGTTGCACTTTATCACTAATTTCATTCAGTATTTTCATGGTCAGGATATCAGGGTGCAACCAGTTTTGGGGAAGATGTCCAATTTGTGGGCTCATGTGGCATTGCTGTTGTTTAGAGATAATGTATTTCTTTGAGCTTTAGCTGCGTGATGTCTGACATGCCCTTAAATGATTCAATACTGACTGGTGAGGGAACTGGGATGAGAACCAGTGCTTCCAAGTCTGACACCATGGTACTGTCTTCAAAAATAATGTTTTCCTCATTTCAGCTGAGGGGACAGATGCCCTTACTGAAGGAGTTTATGTCCCCTGAGCCTTGTTCATGTCTAATAGCATGAAGGCGTGTAAGTCTAACAAAAAGATTTGAGTAACTGTTGAAGTCTTGTGTGTGCTAAATTAGTATGTGGTGATGGAGCAGGTGCTGATTCGTTATATGGTACTTTCAATTTACTACACAGTCCCTGTTCACTAGCCTTTCCTATAGTCATTTGCTCTCAGTAGACACTGCAAACTGAGACTGCAGGTGCACATCTTGGTAGACACTGAAAACTGAGACTGCAGGTGCACACAGTAGAAATTGGGTTCCTCTACATGGACATTGACTTCATCGCAACATGAGGCACCTGATGATCTGAGAGGTCCTGCTTGCCACTTCCATTAGATTTCTTTAAGGATCTGACCACTTGGAAGAATCCCCTTGGGTAGGTTCACAACACTGGAGAGAGGTTATATTTCTGAGATGAAGTCAGACTGTACCATATGGATGAGCTGCAATCTATATCTGGAGAAAGGTATGACTTGTCTTCCCTGCTTATTCTACAACCACTATGACTTTTATCAGTGAAATTGTATAAAAAAAATAAATCAAAGCCCTTTTCTGCAGTCTCCCTATACCTCATTCTTTCTTCGTCACACTAATACAGTCAAACGATATACTTTCCAGATAGTATCTGAAGTATGCATGCCATTTTTTGCTACTCTAGCTATTACCTTCTTTGAGGTTGCTTTACCTATTGGATATATGAAGGGGCATTTCCCAATCCTTTTGGATATATGAAGGGACATTTCCCAATCCTATTGGATATACGAAGGGGCATTTCCCAATCCTATTGGATATACGAAGGGGCATTTCCCAATTCATTACCATTTATGCTTCTTCTGCTTCCTGTCTTCCTATATTGCTCAAGTTTTCATGACTGTACCCCTTACATCGTTCAGGTCAGCTTCCTCAACTTCCAGGATTCTTGTCCTCATGGAACAGACTCATTCCTTTGGTTACTCCCTATTGATTACTCTAAAGACTCCTCCCAGTACCTTTATTTTTTCCCACCCTTCCATATTTCTACAAACGTTTTTATTCTTATTTACCTTTATTTGTTAACTGAGTAGAACACTAATTCCAGTTTATCATTTCCAGGCTCAGCCCAGGAGAGTACAATATACAAAAGGTGATGTTTGTCATTTTCAGTTATGATAAAGGGTACATTTTCTTAGGCATTTAAATTGTAGACAAGTTACATAACCAGATCAAAATGCAGCATACACAGTAAGTATTCACTATATACAGGGAGAGTAGGTAGAAGGGAAGAAAAAGTTAAGGAAAAGTGGAAGAAGGGTGAGAAAGAAAAGAAAGGATTGCTGGTAGAGTAACAGAGTGCAGTGTAAAGGAAATGAAATTCTAGATAGAGCGGAATGGATTTAGTGTGTGCTACCTATTGCATAGTACTTTCATACAAGAGGTTTCATGATTCAAATATTTTTTTTTAAATTGACTATGAAAACATTGGTTGAAAGCAAGCAACTATATTTTTATTTGGAGGGATTCCCAAATATAAGAAGCTAGTGTTGAAAAATTCTGATAAGTATTGTAAAGTATGTTCCTAAGGGTAAATAAGAAGGGGGGTCGTGGCCCTGTAATCTTAAATTCTAGATAATTTATTTTACTTAATCTGGTACCAAAAAGAGGAAGTACTGTAGGTTTATGAATGTACAGGGAAGGGAGGCCAGCTCACTTTGGTTTCCAGGAGACTGAAGTCTTCTCTTTCTTTAGTTTCATAGCTTTACCTACCTCTTCTGACAGTAGTGTAAACCATCATGTTGGCCAATGCGTGTAGTTCCATGGCGATACTTGTCTGCAATAATAAAAACTGGATCCTGGCCATTCATCTTCCTTGCCTACTGCATAAGTGCAGCCACTGCCAGTACTTCTCTTATTTTTTGCTTCCATGCTTCCTCTTGCGGCACTTCACATTTCACTACTGTGAAGTCATGGTTCTTTACTGCCATTCTCCATGCTTTTGCTCATCTCCAAATCCTATCACAGAGTCTGCTGTCAGCCTCAGGTGGTCTAAATACCATAATCAGCCCAAAGGGCTATCCTTCCTCCTCCTCACAGCTAAGGTGTAACAGCTATGCATCTCCTTTCTTCTCCTACTGTTTCTGGGCCTAACCCATTGTAATAATTATACTTTCACTTATATATACATCCACCCCCCCAGTCACTTACTCACTCATGTTTCCCAATATAGTTTGCAACTGTAAAACATTATATTCCATCTTCCTTTCTCACGGATCTCCTGTTTCTCTTGGATTCAAACTGTCTATTCTTAATTCATGGTCACTGTAGCCAGCTGCCTCTGCTGCAGTCTTATACATTACTTTTTACTTTCTAAATTACCCATTCCCATTTAACTCACATTCTTTTTCACTCATTTTCACCTTGTACATTCCTCACATTGCCAGCAATGTCTCTTCTTGCTTTAATTTCTTTCATTTTAGTTTCAATAGACCATTTTTATTTCATTTTCACAGTACAAATTTCAGTATCTGTTTCCCTTTACATACGAGTCAATCCTCTCACATGTTCTCAACAGCTTGCTGTCTATTTTCTCTGCTGTCTACAGTATTCATTTAGTCACCCCACAGATCTCTGTATTGCTTTCTTTATCTTTACTATATATAGCACCAACACCATCAAACTCCTCTACTTTTACAGACTTTTCTTGAGGCCTTTGCCATTTGCTTTGCTGCTTCCATTGATCCCTTGTCAGATTATTTGTTTCTGTATGTACAGTCACATGGCTCCTGTGCATCTCAGTAATTCTCATTTGCCCTATCATATTTTAATGTGTGTGTGTGTGTGTGTGTGTGTGTGTGTGTGTGTGTGTGTGTGTGTGTGTGTGTGTGTGTGTGTGTGTGTGAGTGTGTGCAACTGTGTGTGTGTAACTGTGTGTCTGTGTGTGTGTGCACGTGTGTGCATGTGTGTTTGTGTTTGTGTGTGTATAACTGTGTGTGTGTGTGTGTGTGTGTGTGTGTGTGTGTGTGTGTGTGTGTGTGTGTGTGTGTGTGTGTGTGTGTGTGTGTGTGCGTGTGTGTGTGTGTGTGTGTGTGTGTGTGTGTGTGTGTGTGTGTGTGTGTGTGTGTTTGCGCGTGTGTGTTTAATTTTTCCTCCTACATTTGCTATCTGACTCTTCAGCATGATCAACCAGACTCAAACAGTGGGTATCTTTTCCATGTCCCATAACTCTTCCATAAACTGGTTGATATGTATGACACATACATGAGGACTTAAGGACTTGTTACATCTCCTCTGCTGTAATTCTTCCCCATCCATGTATGTACTTCTGCAGACTAACCACTGAGGGATACTGTGTGAATGCATCTTGGCAGAGAGAGCCAAGTACATGTCCTCAGCCTATAAATTGCGTGCTATACATCTGTCTTCTAGTGGGTGCCAGCATTGTAGCA
This sequence comes from Protopterus annectens, assembly GCF_019279795.1. NCBI lineage: Eukaryota > Metazoa > Chordata > Ceratodontiformes > Protopteridae > Protopterus > Protopterus annectens. The sequence goes on along the minus strand of NC_056744.1, from coordinate 891,529,216 downwards.
GACTGATCCACAGCCCTCCATCATTCCCCTGAAATGGGTGAGTTGATATCACAGTACTCACTCCCACTCACACCCACTCCACTGGCGTCAGAGTCAGACAAAGTCTTATCCTTTTACACCACTTAGCTAGCATGTCCTGGATAGTTTTTAGAATGTTGTCCACCCATGCAGGCTTCTGTTCTCCCCCTTTGTTTCCATCTTTTGTCACTCTTGCAATGGAAACTCTAGATATTAGTACAGTGCATTATTCAGTACCACTATCCTTCTCCCCTCCCCAAGAAAATCAAAAACTTCAAGTAGGAAAGGAAGATATTCAAAGTTTATAAAAAAAGCAGAAAAGAGAATATCACTAGAACCATACAAAGTAGGTAAAATAAGGCAAGTGTCTGGGAAAATTCTACCTTCTTTCCCCAGTATGTGAGTAATTCTACTTAATAAATATCATCTGTTTAATTTGACCATATATACTGACTGTTTGTTTATGTGTAGCAAGTGTCTCACATTAAAACAATGCATTTTATTATAAAAAAGCTATAATTTCACTGATATATGTCAACGGAGGCAACATATATTAGAAAGACAAGCTGTAAAGGCCTGTTTTCTGCAACATGAACAAACACTTTTATAGCTCATGATTCTGGTGATGACCCATCAGATGTGCATGCCTTATCCTTATCGGCAAGAGCATCATAACTCCCAGCTGCCAGTGCCGCTGTCATTATATTGGTACTATGTATGCAGAGAAGGGTAATGAGTCTTACTCTGAAACGACAACACTGGCTGATGCAGAGTGTTCAAACTGTTATGGGAGTTTTATTTGAATTGCTGATTGATTCGTGTCATTGGTATGTAAACACTTTGAGCTCAGCTAATTTCTGAGATGAATCAGTGTCTCAGGCAAGACCATTAGGAAACCAGAGGTTTGTTTTAACTCGATTGCTGCTAACCTTTGGATCTGCAAAACAAGTCTGTTTCTTCATTTGCTAATATGGCAAGGTATATTTTATGATAGGCATTGAAACACAAAGTCATGAACCTAGTACATGAGAAGCTTTAACAATGCTTTCTTTAAATACCGTTTGGGATACCTGCTATACTTGATCCTTTAAAAAATCCTATCTATCTACATTCTTTATAGTAATAATTTTTATGTCTATTAATTAGATGTGACTGATCAATGAAGCAATGACATGGATATAGCATGTTAAACTAAACTCTTGCTTAGACATTTATTTAGTATGAATTCATATTATGTCAAAATGTTCCTATGCAAACAGGGATTGTCTTGAAGAATATTTTAGTATGTTTTCAAGATGCCCATGCAATATACTAAATAGATAGAGTTAATAGTACTTTATGCCATGGAACTACACAAAGGGCAATTTTCATTGATTCAATTAACTCGTGTGTTATCAGAATGGAATGTGACTAACACAGTTTTGTATCAGAGCTGAGTAACTGAGTTTCATACAGCTGGAATTTTAGACAATATGGCCCAATACACTGGTAGTAATTAAGCACTAGATGTCAGCAGGAAGGGGCTATTGGAACATTGGACTAGACATGTTCCTCGGGGATTGTTAATGGAAACCCTACTGCTGAATATTCCCCTTTATAAGGTGAAGACAACATTCCCAAGCTAATGGATTAACTGAGAATAACAAGGCAGTTTTGAATAGCAGGAGAAAGGAAAACAGCCCACAAGGGGGTATGAATCAGTGAGCATACCAGAATGGATTGAACAAGTAAATGTCAAATGATATGACATGTAGCTAGTGGCAAGGTTCTTCACTGATGCTCTAAGGGTCACACTCAGAAGTGCTATTATGATAATAATGATTATTATTACTGTTATTACTATTGTTGTTATCATTATTACTGTTATTACTATTGTTGTTATCATTATTACTGCTATTAATATTGTTGTTATCATTATTACTGTTATTACTATTGTTGTTATCATTATTACTGTTATTAATATTGTTGTTATCATTATTACTGTTATTAATATTGTTGTTATCATTATTACTGTTATTACTATTGTTATCATTATTACTGTTATTACTATTGTTGTTATCATTATTACTGTTATTAATATTGTTGTTATCATTATTACTGTTATTACTATTGTTGTTATCATTATTACTGTTATTAATATTGTTGTTATCATTATTACTGTTATTACCATTGTTGTTATCATTATTGCTGCTGTTACTATGCTAAAGTTACTACCATAAAGTTATCAACCACAGTTATTAAAAGGGATTGAGAAGTAGTTTATACTATAATAACAAACTGCTAAGATATTGTGTGAGAGGTGTAGTCTGTTGATGGAAATTATTTTTAAAACTTATTTTCAAGATAATAAAAAAATGACCCTGTCCATGAAGTTGCGTATAGATGTCCTTAAGTATAGTATCCAGGTTAAAAGTCTGAAGAACTGCCTTGCAAACTGATGTTATAAACTCATAGGATCATAGGAAGTTACTAGGCTATTGGCCCTGAGGCCCTTATAAGCTTAGCCAAGAGTTTAGCCCATGTATAGATAAATCAGTACCCAATGCCCTTGTCCAGCAGGGACATGGGTGGAATCCCAGGGATGTATTTTCTATTTCCTATCCAGTTATCCAGGTTGCACTTAAAAAGGGATAAAAAGGTATTCTGCTTGATGTGGAGAGGGAGTCTATTCCACAGATGGGGGAGTCTCTGGGACACAAATCTGTCCCACCAACAAGTCCTATTGATGTCACAGACCAGGTTGAGGCTGCGTGTATGGGTTATTCAAGTGGCACTTGACTTGCGGATATGCAGCAGTCCCATCAAGGTGGGGTCAGAGATTGCCTTGTATGCCAGACAGAGGTCATCTCTGAGGAGTTTGTATGAAACAGAGTAGAAGGAGAGGGCTTTTAGCCTATCTGTGTATGGAAGATTTTTGAGACCCTTGATTCTCCTAGTGAGGAACCTCTGTGGTCTCTCCAGCTGCTGCATTTGCTTTGTGAGGTACATGGTGAATGGGGCTCTGTACTTAATACTGGGCCTTATAAGGGAAGAATACAGGGATGTTATGACCTCCTTGCCCCTGGATGAGATAGTCTTACTTATGAGGTGGGCCATGTAGAAAGCTTCCTGTATAATGGAAGCAACATGGTGGTCAAAAGTCAGGTTGCTATCAATCTGGGTGCCCAAATCCCTCACGACTTGACTGCATGCTTTGGACATAATTATTAATGTGATAGTTTGTGGGGACATCACTTTCCCCAAAGGCGATGATGATGCATTTTTTTTTGTATTCAGCTTGAGGCCATGTTTCTGGCACCAGTCATTTGTTTGGGTGAGACCCACTTGGAAGATGTCCACGTCACTAGGGGAATTGATGACAGCACCCAGCTTGCAGTTGTCTGCAAACTTGGTCATCCATAGCCCACTGGTTTTGGCCTGCACCTCAGAAAAGTATAGCCCAAATAACAGAGGCCCCAAGACTGAACCCTGGGGTATGCCACTTGATACGGGTCTACTGCTTGAGGTGGCTTCCCCTATTTTGACCAGGTGGGTTCTATCAGTGAGCCAATTCCTAACCGCTAGACCATATGGGAAAGCCCAATAAAATGCAACCCATTCCCATATTGGGAGTCAAACCCGGGCCGTTTTGGGTGAAAACCAGGAATCCTAACCGCTAGACCATATGCTACCCATCTGGTAAAATAAGGGATTGATGCCTAGTTGAGAGAGTTTATCTATTATACCCAAGTGGGGAATAGTGTCAAAGGCTTTGGCCAGTTCAAGGTAGGCAGTGTGCACTGTTTTCCCCTCGTCCATGGCTTTGGTGACTCAGTAGATTTTTAACATATAAACACATATACTGAGAGTAGATAAAGAACTACTCACCCCATTTTCACTGCCCTTGTTCCAGATAACTCAATAACCTGTAGATCCTATTTAACAAGTAACTTAATTTCTCCACTTTCCTCATAAAAATGTCAGTATGTCTGACTGTAGTTCAGGAATTTGGTATTGCTTGATCACACCACCTCTTCAAAAAGGCAGCTGCAGTGTTCCACCATGCTTCCTATGAAATAATACTCCCTTAGATCTGTGCAGGACTGTGTGTCTTATTCTCATGCATCTTTTTTTTTCACACATGGCATTGACTTGTACGTTACAGGTTCCCTGAGATGCCTTTTTTTTTGCTGCATTTTTTTGCACTTATTGCCTGCCCATTGACAGTTCACTTCAGCAATTTACGTCCAGACATTCCTTCTATGGGGTGACAGGTTATCATTCTGAAACCACCTTCCAAACAGTCATCAGAGAGCTATTTTTTTTTATATTTGTGGCCCTCTCTATTCTTGACTATCAAGTTCTGCCTTGCCCAATCAACCCTTTCATTCCCCCACTGGCTTGCCAGATCCACAGCACTAGCTGGGGGAAAGCTGGGCCAAGATGAGACACCATCTATAATTAGCTGATTTGTTATGTTATATGCCCTGTTTGCTCCACTATGCATGTGGCTTACACTGACTTCAGTGTGACTTACATGTAAGGCACATCAGCTAGTGTATTCTCACACACTGTCTGTGAAAGAGCTGAAGCTATGGTCTCCACTATTGAATACCACCTATTCTAGAAAACCCCCATGCACTCTCCCAAGATAGGTGAGATAACAAAAATGCTTCTCATTCCCACCCACCCACCAGATGAACCCCTCAGGATCTGGGACCAGTAATCTACCTGTGTCTCCTGCTCTGCACACAGGGCATGTTTCTTCTATGTCACTGAACAGATGACTTCAGAGATTTTTTTCTTTTCCACCTTAATCATTCACTACAACTGTCATCTACCTCCCAAAGGGTTTAAGATTAGGTGCTCCTATATATATATATATATATATATATATATATATATATATATATATATATATATATAGACAGTACAGCATTCCTGAGTTTGATTCCCATAGCCCTCATTTGCCTGCTGCATGACTGAGCAAGTCAAATAAACAGTCATTGCTCCTGAGCCACTGCTGAAAAACGACTATGTACTCAGTGCACCTACCTAGTTAACAACTATTTTTATAACCCCTCAGAATATTCTGCCCCTTGTAATCATATACTTCCTGTCATGTTTCTTGTCTGTACTGGTGATAAATGATTGGTCTGTATGACCTCTAGACACACCTATCCTGTTCTTCCCCAGAGAGAGGACAATGGGGCATGCTTTCTCATTCCTCTCCATTCACTTGCTGACTTCTGCATTATCTGGGGCACTGCTTGAACCTGGGTCTCCTGGCATATATTCAAGGCTCGATCTCTCTTTATGCCACATAACTGGCTGAAGTATTTAAACATTCCCATTATGCCTAAAACCTCTTATCAGCTGATCTTCTTCATGACTTAATATGCATGCTGTTCTACTGTCTTTCTCTCTCTCTCTCTCTCTCTCTCTCTCTCTCTCTCTCTCTCTCTAAGGTTTGTGGTATATGTGATGCACAATTTTTCTCTGTCCTGCTGATATTCTCACAAAAGCAAGGTGTGAGAACTACACAACTCCAGATGGAGTCTTAAAGACTGTTCACAATGAAAAGCTTCCCCAGTGCTTTGAGTAGATGGCGAGACAGAGACAGCATGTGTAACATTTGATTTCACCTGAAGATTGCAAGGTCAAATGAAAACAGTTGGGACTGTAGAAGATGAAGAGGATACGGGTTGTCTCATATTTGTTAAAACAAAAATGGTGCTCTGGACCTGGGTATACAGAAGATATAGATTACTTTTACTTGGATCTGAATAACAGTACTACAGTCCCATGACAATACTGATTTAGTTTACTTTTACTTGGATCTGAATAACAGTACTACAGTCCCATGACAATACTGGTTTAGTTTACATCCTGATACGAAAAGCAGCGTGTATTGTGCAAGTTGAAGCAAATGGGAAAAAGGTGTTGAATGAAAGATTAACCATATGTATTGAAAATTATTTCTCAGACATCAATTTACAACAGATCTCAGTTCTTTCAGCTAATTAAGGAATGTAGAGCAGAAAATCAAATGCAAATTGAGTTTTTCAGCAGTTAGGAAGATATTTTTTCAACTAGTATGCAATTGTTTTCAATAAAAAAATCAGAAATGGATAGATTGTAAGAATTCACAATTGCAAGGTCATGTTTTTGGTCAGATGAAACCCAACAGTTCAACTAAGAATGAAAACATTTGAAAATGGGAGGACCGAGATGATGAGAGGAATAGTCAGTCTGATCAAGGAAGATATATAATGATATTTAATCTTTTCTTGCCTTAATGAATGATGGACAGGAAGCAATATTTAAACACAGATAGATGGGAGTGTGGTGTTTATGGACTGCTGTATATTAGTATTCAGTATTTCAAGTGCATAATATCAGACAGGGATACAAAAATTGCTCTGAATAAAGTAAAAGTTACATAGCAACAAACACAAGAGAGGGAAATATTTTCTTTTATTTTTTTGGAAAGTTTGCCGCAAGGCTACAGTTATTCCCTGCTACATAAATACTCAAATTTAAACAGTTTAGGTATACAAGTCAGGCTGTTATAATTACTGAATACACATTAAGTGTTTGACAGTTCTTAAGAATGAATTGAGTACTACTTTCCATGTTTGATTCTTTAACTCACTTTTTAACGGTACTTTCTTGTAAATTATGTTTTGGTATTTGTAAATTTTTACAAATCAAAATTTGTAAATTGTAAATTTTTGTTAATCTGATGATGCATCAGTCTATATTAATGTTATTTTCTAATAGTTGTATGATATGTCTCTGTGCTTTTTTTTTCCGAGGATGTTTTTAATATGTTTTTAATATGTTTTTTTACTGGAGCTTTTCTCCTCGGGCCTCCACTGAAAATGGACATGTATCCAGTTGGATTAGCCCGGTCAACAAATGTAAAATAATAAAATAATAAATAAATGAAATAACATGACTGCAAGAAGGTGCTGTTACAAATCTGAATAATGCAGGAAGGGGGTTGTTTTCTCTCAGGACTTTTGACCTATGTATTTTAATAGGACAACTTGGCATTTCTATGTCAAAAAATCTATACGGATGTCTGCATTCTAGTTTGAAAATGTTTGTAATGCATGCATAATATATTTTCAGTTAGATTAGAAAGGTTTTATTTTGCCCTCAGATGCAGAGAAGACTGTTTTTTCTTTTTCCTTCCACAAATAGTCGAGTTAAGTTCTGCAGAACATTAGGCAAAATTCATGTTTTTTTTTTTAACAAAATCACAGTAACTGACAGAAGTTATATATGGATAGATAGAATTTTAAGCCCTTCTTGACTGGTTGTGTGTATATTTGGAATGATATGAGAGGGCATTTAGAAATGCTTAGCACCCAGTGTTTTGCAGAGTTTTTTTCCATTTAGATTCATTGAATATGGCTAAAGAGGCTATTTATGCATTTGAAATACTTTTTGCACTGTAAAATCATGTATTTTGGATGCACATATAGCTATAATCAGTGAAACTAAGTGAAAATAACACCATGCAGTACTTAATACTTCAAATCTAAGCATCTTTGAATATCCCACAAGATATTTAACTTAATATCTATTTATTATTTGAGAACAACTGAAATGAATGTTCGATTCTCAGCTTGGCTTGGGAGTGCCTTCTGTGTGGAGACTGCATGTCCTCCCCGCGGTTGGGTAGCATTCGAAAGACATGCGTGTGTAAATGGGCATGCCTTTGTTGAAGGTTGGGTGTTGAGCTGGCACCTCGGCGTTTCGTAAAAAAATCTACTGCCAATCATTAGCGGCCTGGAGTTCCGCTGTGGTGACCCCTTACCGGGAAAAAGCCGAAAGACAAACAACAACAACTGTCAGGAATATAGACAAGTCACAGCAGTGAAACAAGATAGGCAGTGCAAGACTGTCTATGGCTAATGTCAACAACTTTTAGGACATTATTTTAGAATTTACAGTTGATGTGTAAACAAGTTTATGCATTTGCAGACAACTATTGCTCAATGAAACCTTTTTGAAATGGTTGTACACATAGACAAAAGTATACAAAAGGTGTATCTGCATGACATCAAGTCAATGATTGTACCTCAGGGAGTCCCAAAAATAGTGATGATATTAAGTTTACATGATTATCTTGAGATGATCATTAATATTTATTTATTTATTTATTTATTTTACATTTTTTTTACATTTGTTAACCGGGCTAGTCTAACTGGATATATTCCCATTTTCAGTAGAGGCCCGGGGAGAAAAGCTCCACATAGAGATAAACACAGTTACATAGTATGCAAAAATGAGCAGAAATAAAATGAGGCGGGAAGAGACAAATATACAGTATAACATCATAGGATTCAACATTCACAAAATAAAAATGGAAACTTATTTCACATTATTTTATAGTTAGGTTATAAAAAGAAAGTAAAAAAGAAAAGATATTCAAAATGAAAAGAGTGAGTAGATCAGTTAAATTTATACTGTCAGTAATAAGAAATGAACCCGAAGGAGGAGAAGGATATTAGAGAGGTAACTCTTATAAAGTGATGGTAGTAAGACTTAGACATAAAAAGAAGGTAAAAGGAGAGGGAGAGGGAGGAGTAGAGGAAATTTGTGGGAGATTTAGTCGGGGTTAAAGCAAGGACATAACCAGTGATTTTTAAGGTAAGTTCTAAGTTTTTGTTTGAACAGAACAGGAGTTGGAATCGAAGTAAGTTCAATAGGAAGTTGATTCCAGTGTTTACCAATGGCGTTAGAGAGAAGGGAGTCACCAGCAAGTTTGTTGGATTTAGTTAAAGTTACTAGGAGTTTGCTAGAGGAGCGAAGTGAGTTCAGGTTAGAGTAAGGGGTAAAAAGTTTGGAAAGTGCAGGTGTGTTATTAGGTTGATAGAAAGCTCTTTGGACAAAGGAAAGTTGGGAAAGAAGCAACATATTTTCTAATTCCAGCCAGTGAAGTTGCTGAAGGTTCAGACAGTGGTGAGTTCTGAATTGATTACCAGTCACAAATCTGGCAATACTATTATATGTGTTAGCCAGTTTAGAGAGACTGTTTTTCTTCAGGTTAGTGTAAATTGGTGAGGCATAGAGAAGAGTTGAAATAAGGTGAGAGTGGGCAAGAGTAACTTTGGCTGTCGGGGTTAAGAATGTTTTAATTCTGTAAAGGGAGCCCAATTTTCTGTTTACAGTTTTAATGGTATTATTGATGTGACAATCATAGGTAAGGTTGTTGTCAATCATGACACCTAGCAGTTTGGTAGTAGAGTCGGCTGATATGAGGGTGCCATTAATAGATAAGATAGAGAAGTCTAATGTGGGGACCTAGTAGTAGGTTTAAAGAGGAGGAGTTTTGTTTTTTTAGCATTTAAAAGTAGGCAGCATTTTAAGAACCATGCTTCTACTGTGTGGAATACATTTTGAGTAATAGTTTGAAGCTCTGGAATGGTTTTAGCTGAGCAAATAAGAGTGGAGTCATCAGCATATTGTATGCATGTAGCTTGGGGAATAGCTGCTTGTAGGTCATTTATAAAAAGGGAGAATAGGAGAGGTCCAAGAATAGAGCCTTGTGGGACACCAAGAGAAATTGGGAGAAGAGAGGAGAGTTTGTTATCCCAGAGGACTGCCTGTTTCCTGTTAGTGAGATAGGAAGTAAACCATAGGATAGCCTTTGGTTCTAAAGCAAGAGATTCCAGGATTCTTATGAGGAGGGGGTGGTTAACCATGTCAAAGGCTTTGGACAGGTCAATAAAGAGTGCTGAAGATAGAATATTATTATTGCGGTTTGTGTTTATGAAGTCAGTAAAGGAAAGGAGAGCAGTGGTAGTACTATGAAAAGGCCTAAAGCCGTGTTGACAGGGAGTTAGAATGTTATTTTTAGTTAAGTAATTCATTAGTTGGTAGTGAACACATTTTTCCATGATTTTTGCTAGGGGAGACAGGAGTGCTATAGGCCTGTAATTAGAGTATTCATTGGAGTTTCCTCCTTTATGTAAGGGTATAATGTGTGAGATTTTCCAGATGTCAGGTATGGTTCCTTCATTAATAGTTCTGTTAATAAGGATAGATATGGGATAGGCTATTACCTTAGCTGCTTTTTGGAGGAATTCAGATGGAAGTTGGTCAGCCGATGGGGTACATGGTTTAAGTTTTTGGATGCATTTTTGGATGAAGGTGGTGGAGATGGGTTGTATAGTGAAGGTTGGTTGATTAGAAGATGCAAGATCAGGGATGCTAGAATTGTCAATGGAAAGCTGAGAGGCCAGTGAATTGATAGTATTAGTAAAGAAGGAGTTGAAAGCATTGGCAGTTTCATGGGAAGAATTTTTTTCGGACCCAGGGGGAGAGGGAGTGGTAGTCTGTCCGGGGTGAAGGAGTCTATTCAAGGTTGACCAGAATTTTTGGGGATTATTGTGATTCACTTGTTGGAGGTTACTATAGTAGTTTTTTTTGTCAGAAAGAATAGCTTTTTTGGTACTATTTCTTAAGTGTCTAAAGGTCTGTTGATCTGAGGGAGATTTACTAGTTCTCCATTTTATCCAGGATTTGTTTCTGAGTAACATTTTTTTGCCTTGTTTCCTTAGATAGCCAGGGGGCTGGTTTAGTTTTGGCTCTGATAGTTCGTTTTGGTGCATGATTGTCTAGGATTGATAAAAATGTGGTGTTAAAATATTGAACAGCTTCTTCTAGAGGAAGAGTTTTTAGAGGTTTCCAGTTACAGGCATTTAGTTCAGTGTTAAATAGGATAGGGTTAAAATTTTTATTACTACGAGAGGTTCTGATGGTAGGGGCATTAGTAGTGATATTCTTCTTTCTTATGATATAGGTTAAGTTGTGATCGCTAATGTCATCTGGCAAAGTGCCGGTTTGATATTGTAGTTGTGGTTTATTAACAAGAATCCAATCTAGTATACTTTCTTTGTTGTTAGGTTTATTAATCCTAGTGGAGGTGTTTATAGTCTGAGTAAAGCCATGGAGATTAATATGAGAGACTGGGTTATTAGTATTAACTGAGGACCAATCAAGGTTGAAGTCTCCAAGTATTACAGTTTCTTGTGGGTAGGTGGATGAAGCCCAGCTAAGGATATTTTCTATTATTATGGAGTTATTTCCAGGAGGTAGATAGGTACAGATAATATAGATGGCTTTATTTGGGTTCAGTTGTAGCTTTGATATAAGGAGTTCAGTTTTGGTGTTCTCCAGAGGAGCATAGGGTACTAAGGATATATTTAGTTCAGTCTTAAATAGGAGGGCTACTCCCCCACCTTTACGGGTATTGCGGTCTCGTCTCAAAATGTTGTAACCTGGGGGAATGATTTCAGTATCTTTAGTGAGGGGTTTTAACCAGGTTTCAGTTAAACATAGGATATCAAAAGAGTAATATTCAAGAAGAGAGTGGAGATGGGTGACTTTGTTGTTAACACTTCTGATATTAAGGTGTCCTATGAGTAAGGTATTTGCATTAGGGGTTGATAATGGAAGGGATGAGTTTGAAATAATAGGTCTGGCTTCAGAGGAAATAATAGAGGGTCCTGGGTTGGGATGTATATCACCATCTACCAGGGTAGAGGGGTTGTATTCTAAGTGTGGTTTACAGGTAAACAACAATAAATATTTTAGTTTCCTTAACATGAGATTATTAGATTTAATATGGGATAGTCTATGATATTTGGCTAAGAGGTAGCAAGAGGTAGATGTAATGTTTGAATGTGTGAAATTTGGGGTTATTAAATCTGAGGCAGTTTGTTTGGAAGAAGTTTTAAAGTGATAATTATATTTTATTTCATAAGAGGTCAAGAGATAGGGTAGTGTGAGTACTAGAGAAGAAATAAACAGGGGTAATAGCTTAGCTGGGTTTTGTTTTATTATAGAGGCCATGGATGGAGTTTTGTTGGTTTTAGAGGACATGTTGAAGAGGGTATAAAAGGAACTCCCAGAGTAAAGGTTGGGCTATGACTATAGAATAAGTCGAAGAAACTTGGTGGAAAGAGCCAGAGTATAAGCTTAGGTGTAGGAGGGAGGGGAGATGAGAAGGAAAGGGAGGTATGGTAGTTACCAGTGGGTGGAGATTTACAATTGAGGTCGGTGTTATGGATAGGTGTGATTGCTTAAGGGGTGTAGAAAGTGAGGTATAAGGGTAAGGGTACGTGGGGTGGGTGGGATAAGGGGGTAGGGAGGGGAGCGGAGCGGAAAATAACTGTAGTGAACATTTTATAGCTAGATATGCAAGAAATGAAAATTAGAGTTACTAGGTACTATAAGATTGGTTACTGCTAAGGACAAGAATTTCAAAGTAACGTTAGAATTTATGACAGATGTTGGGGTATTTAGAAATGTTTAGTGTTTCTATACTACATACACTTTCTAAGTCACAGAGTCAATTAAGTCAACAATAAAAGTAAAAATGAAGTAAAAGCCAGTACCAAAAGGCTCTGGCTAACTATGTTTCCAGATGACTGTAAGCTAGGAGCATTTGTTAAATCCCCATATGACTTGGCCATCCTGCAGGAAGGTTTGTCCGAAATAAATAACAGGTGCCAAAACTATGGACTCAAATTAAATGCCAGAAAATGTGTCATTGTATCTTTGGGAAATCTTCTATCCCAAGGAACTACCACATTGACAACATACCCCTAAGAGTTAATGCAGTTATTCGGGATTTGGGAATTTATGTGAACAGTGACCTAACTTTTGATCAACATTGTTGTAAGAAAGCCCTTCTATTTTGCACAGCTTCTAAACAATGGATTGTGTCTAGATCTAGTCATTGTTCCCCTTTACTCAGTCCTCTTTGGACCATACATTGAATATAATGCCCCCTTTGGCGTGTATCTGTCCAGACACATGCAACAACTGGAATTCTCACAGACTAACCTTACTAAAATGATACAAGGCCTAAACAACATGTCATACATGGATTGACTCAATGCTCTGTGACTGTACTCAATATCTTACAGATTGCTAAGAGGTAACCTATGCCTCTCATACAGGGTATTTACTGCACATCAGCAAGTCAAATAGCATCAGAAATACTCGGTCTAGGGATCTAAGCCTCTTCTGTAACATCAACAGAAAGGTTTGGAGGGACAGGTATATCTCAAAGAAGATGCTGCTGCTCTGGAACAGACTATCCAGCCACAAAAAGCAAAGTTCATCCCTGTCCATATTCAAGTGCAATGTGGATCTATGCATGGGAAATACAACATTTACTCAAGTTCTGTTCTCTGCAATACCAATGGACACAGGCAGCTCTTAAATGCATGGGTCCCCTCAAATTATCTAAGGTATGACCCATGCATGGGCCCCTTCAAATTATCTAAGGCATGATCCCATTTATTCTCATTAGGGGTAATATATAATTATTGACCATGGAATGGGTAAGGCCAATTTCTAATCAAATGTGATGGATTAATTTGAGCACAAAAGGGGACATTGTCTAGGCTTAAAATGCCCCACAAGGGCAGCTAGCCCTGCTTAATATATCCTATGAACAAGCTGTGCATTTAATCCATCCCACTGTAACGAATTGGAAACAATAATCCAATCTATAAAAACCATTTAAAAGGATAACTACAATATATTTGCATGGTAAACTAAATATCTTGCATCTTGTTTTGTAGGACTGGGAACAAGTCACTTTTCACAAAATGTGTTTTTTTATTACTTTAATTGTGACAGGGGCTGGCTTGTTGCTGATTACCATCAGAAACAGAATAGTAAAAGTACCTGTGAGGCAACCCATTGATAAAAAATGCATGACCTACAGAAAGCACTAGTCAAATGCAGTTACCACATTCCACTGCTATAAATAGGAAGCAGTAACCTAAGCTCAAAAATATACAGGAAAATAAAATGGATACATGGAATATGTGGAGCCACGCTTGAGTGATAAATGATGTATCTTGTACTTAAATGATCAGTGAACATGTTTGGAGACTTGTAGCTTTACCTGTCATCATGAATGTTCCTTAAATCCCCAATACAAGATATTTTATTTATCACACTAGCAGGCCCTCACATATTCCATATTTGGACAGAAAGTAGACAGCTGAAGTTTACTGCAGACAACTGTGAAGTACTGCATATGACTCACTATAACATTAGTGACAGATGTCATCTGGGGATTGAATGGCTTGCTACAACATTAGTGACAGCTGTCATCTGAGGAGTGAATTTCTTACTACAACATTAATGGCAGCTGTCATCTGGGGAATGAATGGCTCACTATAGCATTAGTGACATCTTGGGAGTGAAACTGGTAGCAGCAGATCTGGTACTGTATGAGGTAATGCTTGCCACTCTTGGACTGAATCACCAGGAGCCGAGTAAGAGGTCAGTACAACAAAAGGCAGAATTATGGGTTGTATACTCAAGGGCGATAAACTCCTTGAAGCAGAGAAGTAATGTTCTTAGTGCACTAGGCTCTGGTCAGGCCATGGTTTGAAAAGTGCATACTGTTCTGGTACCAGTACAAAGAGAGGAATATCAGGTCAATGGATGGAGACCAGAGGAAAGCCACTGGAAGTTTGTGAGTGATGGTAACCAGAGACTTCCTAATGAGGACCTGCAGGATTTCCTCACAAGACACCAAAAGATATTGTGGGACGTTATACTGGTGAATATGATGATTGTCAGGGACATGTAAAGAGATTACCTTAAAAAAAGAAGAGGAGAAGGGGAGGAAACTGTACAGACATCAGCCTACAGGAATTAGCTTATCCATGAATTTGCACATTACTAAGTCATGAAAAGGGTTGTGCACTGGAACAAGTGGTGGAGAGGGATTGTGCAGAGTCATTCATGAAGGAATGGGAAAGGTGAAAAAATAAAGATGGAGAATCGAGTAGAGTTTGCATGCACTAAATGATTGGACTACATAGGCTAATTATCTCCTGCCATCAAACAAATATAATGTAATTAGATCCAAATATATACCAACTATGCCTGGAAATAGGACATAGCACAGTGCCTCAGAAATGAAAGTCAATTGTCAAATTCTTTTGAAAGCCAGATTCATAGATGCTTACTCAAATCATGTTTTGTTTTATCAATTTTTATTAAGTCATAATACTTAAAACATTTTGTAGAGAAATCCCTGACTATGGCACAGGTGACCTGAGTCTGATTAGTGGCACTGACACCTTATGAGCTCCCTGGGGAAGATGTAAGTGAGCAGTGAACACCAGTACACTCCTTACTGATTTGAAGAAGGTACTCTGGCACAACATTTGGTGACACCTAGTGGGAGGATTAGGTGTTATGTCCATGCAGCATGGGCCTAGGGAGCAGGTGCCACAATTGTACAGATGTGTGGACAGGAAGATTCAGTATGCAGAGGCATGTTTTTCACAGTGGCAGCATGTGGTAGAGGTCTGGGAGCTGTAGGGGGGAAGGCACTCTAGTAGGAAAGGGTAGACCATCCTGCAATGTGGCCCACTTTTTACCACCTGACTCATCTGGGCAGGAAAAGCTTTAGGCTGTAGGGCTCTTGTCCAGCCTTGGAATGCCCAGATTCCTCCACCACAGAACAAATGGAACAATTGAGTGCAAGCAGAGGAGTGATTAGGCAAGGCCCTGTGAAGAAGCTAAAAAAAGCATTTTATAACAAAATATGCACACACACACACACACACACACACACACATATATATATATATATATATATATATATATATATATATATATCAGATAAGGCAATGAAGTTTTGTGGGCATACACAGGAAGATGACCAGTTGGGAGAGATGGTCATGCCATGTTAATGTTTGGGAGATGAGTAGGGTGACATGATGATGATGATGATGATGATGGTTCAAGTTAAAGTGATGTAAAAGGTAACTGAAGGACTGCAGTCAAATATGTGAGAGTTTTGAGTAGGAGGATTAAAAGGAAAGGGGGAACACAAGTAGCCGAAAGGGAAAGGGGAAGGAGCATGCTTGACTAGCAGGGGACAAATGGAAGGGCAAGGTATGGAAGCACAGAGCTTTTTACATTGTGTGAAAACCAACTGTATTAAACCCTAACTAGTTAGAAAAGTAAATGTTTTAAATCAGATGACAAGGGAAAAGGAGAGGTCAATAGAAAACTGAGCAAAAGGGTAGCTAGGCAGACAGATAGTATAAGAAAGAAGACACAATAAAAGTCCCAGGAAAGCTGTGAAATTATGTTACTGCAGACCTGACTGCATGTGGAAGTAAAATAAAATAACATAGTTCAACTTACCTGTGCTATAATGAGAACAGGAGTGCAAGACAGACTTGACAGCTTTGAATTATGGTGGCGGTATAAGGGCTTGGCTACATGCGTGCAATAAAGCAGAGTAAAACCATACAATTATTGCCCAGTTTTGCTGTAAAATGGAGTGAGAGGTGGATACAATAAGACAAGATGGCAAACCAGGAGGAAAACTATGACGTTATTATGAAAGCTAGACGTGATTGTGGTAAATGTGAGGAATAGGAAGACCATAGGTGGGCATTATAAAACAGAGAGAGGTTGACCTGAATAAAAATACTGGTAAGGATTAAGGAACATGTGGATAGACATTATTACTAGAGGTTAAACTGAGGCTAGATAAAGTGATTATAAAGGCAGATGACCAAGAGAACAGATCCCAAAAAGATAGTTTTCAAATTACATGCATGGCAAAAAAAGTAGACAGACAACAGAAAAGACAAAATTTGTGCAGGTAAGAGTCACTGTGTTGGTCAAAAAGAGAAGCAAGTTGGATCTACATGCTAATAGGGTGTACAGGGTTGGGAAACCAAACAGTGACCCAGATGTTAGGGACAGGGATATCACTGTCATGCTGCACTGTTACTTAAATAGAACAGTGGATCCCAAGTGAAGTAGCCTGGAAGAGGAATCTGAATGAGAGGATAAGAGTAAAGATGATGAAGAACTTTTCAGCCTTTGTGTATCAACAACTAATGGAGATGGGGCCAGTTTTATAGCAACTAAAGAAAGTGGGAATGATGAGTCACCCAGTGTAGGGAGTGGTAGGTCACCCAGTGCACCTATAAATAAAAAAGTTGTGTGGCAGGGGAGAGCACTTTATTGCCACACTAAAGAGAAGCCCATTAGATTTCATGTAGAACCTGTAAAGGGTATAAAGAAGTGGTGGGAACAAACAACCTAAATCGATGAAGGAAGGGTAGCAACACTGCAGGTAGGAGGACAAGGAAATGGAAGAGAGTAGAGGTATGTGGTGCCAAAACAGTCAATGGGATGGCAGTGCCAGCAGGAAGAGCAGCTTAAGATACTTCTGATAGGAAAAGGAAGTCAGACCGACAAGTAAGCCCCTTCCAGTATGAGAGGGGAGGTGGGTAGGTCTGACTCACCAGTGTATGTCCCAGTATGGAGAAGTAAGATAGTATGGAGAAGTAAGGTAGCACAAAATATCCCATACAAGAGAGGAGGCAAGAAAGTGGAGGAAGGACGAATGCAAAAGAGATCACAATTAATTACCCCTGAAATAAAAAGAAAATTGTTGTGGACTAACCAAGGTGACCAGTGGGAGGAGTGGGTAGAAGAATGGAATGAAATGGGGAGGAGATGAATTGTGAAGCATCAAGAGCAAACGAAGAGAAAGTGGTAGTGCGGACAGACAAAGACTCAGACTCAGGCAAAGGGCAGACACACCACAAATCACTATTTAACTCATACAAGGCACATCAGGCACTGACCCTACAGAGCAAGCTGGGCATGGAAGTGGAATCAGTAAATGCAGGGCATACTGTGAGGTAGAGGCTAAGTCAGATAGGGCTTCATAATGGGTATTCTAGTTTTCTGTTCTCTGTGTACTGATTAGGTAGGAAGGGGAGGTGAGAGGAAAAAGCCACAAATGATGCATGAGAAGATGAAGGAATGAACAGGCAAAGATGGTAGATGGAAAGGGGTAAGGCAAAGAAAAGGCTAGACTATGGACTTAGGACTGAGGAATGACTTTGCTGTTTTATAAGGAGAAGGGAGAGAAGACTCCATTATGGACACTAGTCCAATAAGCAACCAGTGGGTGTTTTTATAGACTAACACTTCTTGTAAGTTTCTATGCAAACTTCTGTCTTGTATTGATATTTTTTTTAATTTCCAATACTGTCATAATTTACAGTTCTGGATTCAGAATTCTTCATTAGATCATCTCCAATTCCTGTATTGATTTCTGTTTCAGTTTTAGTTTGTTGTTGCTCTTTCATTGGAGTAAACTTCTGACAGATAGAATATATTTTGCTGTCTAACCAAACTCTGGTTTCTCCTATTTTGGCATCTGTCTTATTTTATTTTCTGTTTCTTTCTCTTTACTAACCTAATAAATAATTCCCTTCCCACTGACTAGAGTCCCATGCTCAGTGGGAATCTCACTAGGACTCTGTTCAAGATTATCTTCTCTCAACAAACACTGCTTTATGACTTTCCTTTTTCTTGTCTTTATGTTGCTGTCACAGTTTCTGAGCGAATCAATGAATCAACACACACCACTCTTTAACTGATTTTTCCTTCCCTAAGTTGTTTTCCTTCTACCTCAGATGGCATGCTTACCGCCTTACTACTTAACATTTCTTTTCTATATCCATCTGAAGACAACTCAGAACATTCCTCATCTACCTTAGTTCCTGTTTCAGTACTTAAATTTATCTCTTGCCTTGGGTCTTGATTTTTCTGTCTTGTACTGACAGAATTAGCTTTATAAATATGGTAGGTAATATTCATAGTTCCTTAACTACATAAATGCAATTTATTTTACTGGAAAACATACACCTGATGCTTAGAATTTTGCACTTCTTAAGTTTTCTGTTTTAACCTAGCAGAAAATTTTAGAATTCCTTCTAACTTGTGGGTTTTCTTTACTAAATTAGCTTCCTTGGAATACAGTCTGTCAGTAATTCCTTTTCTTTAGTTCTGCCAGTCACTTCCACTCCCTGTCCTGCAGTACTTTGAATCAGGAAGGATTCTTCTATTGTCCTCCATGTAACGCTATCATACTGCAATAACAAATTTGTTTTCTGCTTTGTAATATTTGTCACTAATGTGGAGGAAGAGCTCACTTTGCTGAGTTCTGTAAAGGGAATGCTAATTTTAAAGATGAAATGTATGCTTTAAACAAGTTAATTCCAACTTCAAAAATATTTGAGACAGTCTGGTGTCATAGGTTTGAGCACTACAAGATTGTGTAAGCACAATTTCCCTTTATCAAGGGACCCCTAGGGTATAAATGTAACATTAACAGCTTTAAAGTTCATCATAGTTTACACAATCAGTCTCATTCATGTCCTTACGTGGCACAGTCATTGAGTTGGCAGGTTCAGTGGTTGGCTGTACCAGCCGTTGTTGAGGTTGAACAGTTTTTTTGGGAGAGTGTAGCTAAATCATGCTTCATGCTGTTTAAGATGCATCCAGAGATATTGTCAAAACCCATCAATGCCAATGCACTATTTTTAGCTTTTGATAGCACTTTTTTGACTTGGTATTGTGTGATAGCCGGAGGTGAGTCAGTTTTAGGCATATTTTGTGGGATAGATAGAGGAAAGAGGGGCAAAATTTGAGCTGAATTTATCAAGAGGTAGGTTGGCTATATCTTCAGCCTCAGTGTACATACTTCATTCATAATCAGCTCAGTGCAAACATGAGGCTAAAATAGCCATCCAAGCCAAATACATTCACAAGGCCTTTTTAATTATATTCATAATCTCAGACGCACAAGAGCACAATCAGCACAGTGCACTTGTTGGAATGCCTTAGAACAGATGCAAAGAGTTGAATCACAGCAAGAATAAAAAGTACAACATATGGGATATGGACATGTCAGTAAGAGTGGTGGGCATTTCAGTGGAAATAGTTACATAACAGGATGGACAGGGCTACTGATGTCAACTTTTTCCAACAGCTGATTTCCTAGGTTTTTCTTCTCTTTTGAAATCAGATACTTTAAGCATGGCAATCTATGAATACGTAGATAACACAAAATCATATACTGTATTTGAAACACCCAGCAGGGATACCTAATAGCAACTGTTTTCAAAGACATACTTTTTAAGAAGTGGGTACTTGGTATGTCTAAAACAGTTAGCAGCAGTCTTAGTGCATACTGTTTTTCTAAATGTAATATCTGGTTAGTGATCATATTTCCATTCTCCTCACTTTATATTTAAATATTCTATTATTTTCATTTCAGAAGAGTTAAGCTACATGGCTTAAGCTGCTTATTAAAAGAGACAGTCAACAAAGGAAATGGTAAGTGTTGTTTATACCTAGCTGTGCAAGAGCCTGGAGGAATAATCTGCTTAACACAGGTGGTATGAATCTCTCAACAGTTGTTCACAATGTTAAGAGACTAGAGGGCAGTTTGTAACTTGGTTAAGAGCCTACATCTATGGACATCATGGCTTGCATCTGATCTGTTTATTATCTCACTCTCTCACTAGTTCTCCTGACTATTATCAGTATTATAATGCTTTATAAATTAGTAAGATGTATCATTTCCAAATATTAAAACTCAGCATGGCTTCTAATGACCATTTGGCTATCTGTCACCGTCATGACATTAAAGCCACTGTCCATTATTGCTTTGGGGCACATTCACTGTAGCTGGGCTATTTAGAATTTGCTTAGTTACTGAGTAACACAAACTTTTGTCATAGGTCCTTTCTGCCTTATTCATGCATACCAGCTGATTAGCTTTGCAAAACAGAGCAAGGAAATGTGTGAAATCTTTCCCATCAGATAGAGTGAGTTGTATCACTAAACCACATTGCACAAGAATAACATCCTTGCAATATAATTATGCTCTATTTTTGTGACAGGCTGATGCATGTGGCTAAGCTCCAAGCCCATGCTTTCATCAGACATGGCACAGAAAATAATACATTTCTTCATGGAAGATATCCATTTGCAGCATGCATTAAACAACTGCATACAGTCTATTTTTTCCATATGTTATGAAGCCTATTACTTCTTCACTATTATAGCATATAACTTATTTAATGATAATGTGTTGGCCTCATACAGAATAGTTTTAGCAGTATCATTCATTAATTTTCTAATATTGACTTTTCTAGGGTCACAGAAAGCAAGGGGTATAAGATTAAAAAGTTGATCTTGACTGGGTTGGCATTCTCCTATACAGACACACACACACACACACACACACACACACACACACACACACACACACACACACACACACACACACACACACACACACACACACACACACACACACACACGCACACACACACACACACACACACACACACACACACACACACACACACACACACACATAGACTACACAAGCACACATAAGAGTAATTTACAGAATCACAATTGCAAGCAACAGCATGCTTTGCAGATGTGTAGAGAACAGGAAAATGAAACTACATAAATATATGTAGACAAAAAAGAACAAGGTGACTGCTGGATTTTTGATAAGATATGTTATATTGTGATGCATCCTGATGTATTTTTCTGAAACATTTACTGACTTTGAAAATAAAAAAAGTAGAAAATACTATTTGTATTGCAATCAGTAAATATACAGAGTAACAAACATGCCTAGAACAGCAAATGACAAAGAAAAACATTCACAAAAGCAGAGTCGCAAACATCTTAACGTTAATAATGCATTGAGGCATTCGTTGTACATTGTATGCTAAACGAGAAAGCAGAAAAGACAAGCAGTGAAGATGTGAGTATCGACTTTATGCAGAATAAATATAACCAGGCTGGTAGTGCATTATTAGTGCAAGACCATGATGAAGAAATCTTTGTTAAAAGGTATGCTGCTGAGGCAAAAATCAAGGTAGGTGCGTTCAGGATAAAACAATTCTTCAGAGAGTAAATATACATTCATTTTGATGACAGATTTGTTGTTTTAGCTTTGTAAGCCCTCCAGATGTTATCATGGTTGTATGTAGTAGAATCCAGAACTCTGGGTCAAATGGAATGTTTTTCTCGGTGTTCCTATTACCAGAACAAACTTTTCAGAGTTCGAATGTCATATGGTCGACACCATGCGATCGAACTTTGAAAAGTTCGAAGGTTAAATGTAACAGTGCCGTATGGTGCAAAATGGGAGAATTTCCCTTTTCTGCACTAAAGTGCAATCTCGGAATTGGTTTATTTAAGTAGGAGGGGGGTGGGGGGGTGCAGGGGGGCTTGCCCCCCTGCTCGGAGCATTAAGGTAAGTTTTATTTATTTTTTTGATGTTTTATTATATATTCAAAGTTTCAGACTTCGATCATATGTTGTCAAACATATGGAATTCGAAGTTTTGAAATTTCAAATATATAATATAGACCCTTTTTTGCATACTAGCTGAAGAATCCATTCCTATATTTTGCGAATGTGATGATGGTCACAGTATGTATGTATTATGTCAGTATTCTCTTTTGAGCAACTAGCTGAGGGCTCCAAACAGGCTTCGTACCTCATGAATGGAGAAAGGCAACAGTCATCCCTCTGCACAAAGGTGGGCCATCACAGACACTGGAAACTACAGACCCATAAGTCTCACTAGTCTTATATGTAAAGCCATGGAAAGAATTATCATGGAGATGATCATTAGAGATATAGTAAACCTCCTCAAGGGCAGATCATGCCTACTCAACCTCGTGGACTTCTTTGAGAAGGTCACCAGAGAAATGGATGAGGGCAAAATAGTTCACACTGCCTACCTTGACCTGGCCAAGGCATTTGACACAATACCCCACTTAGGCATTGTAGACAAACTCAGGAGGTTAAGTACAAACCCATATGTCACCCGGTGGATAGTCAACTGGCTCACAGACAGGAGCCAGGAAGTTAGAAATGGGGAGTCCATCTCTACAAAGAGGCCAGTCACAAGTGGAGTCCCTCAGAGATCAGTCCTTGGACTGCTCCTTTTTGGCATTTACTTCTCAGAAGTCAATGGTGATGTCAGTGGTCTCTAGCTGACTAAGTTTGCAGATGATTGCAAATTAGGAGCTGTCATTGAATCTCACACTAACACAAATGTTCTCTAGGAGGGGCAGACACAGACAAATAACTGGTGTCAGAGTCATGGACTAAAACTAAATGCCAAGAAATGCATAATAGTATCCTTTGGGAAGTCATCCATCCCTGGTAACTATCACACTGATAACACACCCCTTAGAGATGACCCAGTAGTCAGGGACTTAGGGACACACATAGATAGCAATTTAGCCTTTGATCATCATGTGCCTATAGTGGCGAGGAAATTATTCCATGTTGCGCAACTTATAAACAACAGTATGGCATCTAAGTCCAAGGAAGTCATTGTTCCACTGTATTCAGCATTCATCAGACCTATCATTGAGTACAATGCCCTCTTTGGTATGTACTTAACCAGGCATATCCAACAACAGGAACACCCACAGAGGTTCCCCACTAAAAGAATACAGGGCATAAGTAATATGTCCTATGCAGACAGCCTCAAGGCCCTATCCCTGTATTCCATCTCCTACAGGCTTTTGAGGGGAGATCTATGCCTGGCATATAGGACATTGTTAGACCCCACTCTGATGGACCTCCTGCATATCCACAAAACAAACAGTACCAGAATTAACCATTCTAAAGACTTAAACCTTGCCTGTGATACAAATAGGACCTGCTGGAGAGATAGGTATGTATCCCAGAGACTACCCAGTTTATGGAACAAGCTCCACATCCATATGAAGCAGAGTTCCTCCCTAATCCAATTCAAGTACAACTTGGACGACTGGATGGGAAACCGGAAATTCATCACTGGCTTGGCACCTATATCTCTGATGCAAACAGGTAACCTGTAAATGGTTCATTTCCCAGGCCCATTGCTTACACTTATCATTGGTATCAGAACTTGTCAGAGATTTGGGATACATGGCTAGGCTTAAAAAGGCCATTGTGGTCATTAGCCTAGTAAACATCTATGAACCTATGAACTAGTGCATTGAGCTTGTCTTATATACCCTGTGTCTGCCTTTAACTGGAGTACAGTAACACTCATTATTTAATGGTAAGGTGTTGGCCTTATTCAGAATATTTTTAGCAGTATCATTCATTAATTTTCTTATATCTACTTTTCTAGGGTCACAGCAAATAAGGGGTGTAAGGTAAAAAAGCTGATCTCTCTGGCTTCCTTGTATTAGCTACGGATGTGGCTTTGGAGGTGTGTGTTTTTTCCTGCTGAGCCTGCACATTGTATCCTACATAAGTCTTGAAGAGCCAATACAGACATATCCTCATGCATTATTTTTTTGTAATACCATATCTCTCATACGTAGGAAAGTTTCTGTCTGCCACAGAGTCTAATGTTGTACTTGATTCATGTCCAGTAAGTGTGGAAAGATGCCTGTTGTTGGAGAATATAAGTTTATGCATAAAATTATATGAAAACAATCATCACAAGGCTGAATCCATAAATACTCCCCACAATTAAGCGAGTGTCACCCACCTTAAATTTAGCCTTCCTTGTCCTTGCACAATGTTTTTCCATTTAACTTATTATTTGGAAAAAGTGTGATTGCTCTATTAGACAATCTAGATGAGTTATAAGCTGCCATCTCACCAAATATTTTGAAAGCGTCAGACATGTTTCCCTGCAAACTTCATTTCTTGAATCAATGCAATATCAGTTTTGTATCACCTAAGAAAGTTGTGCACCAAATTATTTTGTCTTTTATTATGAGTTAAGCCCTCTAGAATTAAGTGATAACACATTTTGTTCAGTTACTGATGTCCAATGCATAAGAAATGTATATGCAGCACAAAGACTTGTAAAAATGAAAGAAAGAGAAGCAAAACTGCAATATTACAAGGCCTGCAAAGCAATCATATGACTATTTACTTAGCAACTCCAGCAACGTTGTCTGAGGAGAAAGTGAAATTAACTCCTTGTAAGAACTGATGAAAATATGCATATCTTATTATTGATAGCTGAAAAAACATTAATTGATGTTAAGACACCCGCAGCACTTACAACACACTAAGTATAAGCACCAATGAACTGCAAGGACTGGGGGGGGGTGTTCTCTGTCTCTCTTTCTCCCTCTCTCTCTCTCTCGCTCTCTCTCTGTCTCTCTGGGACATAAGAAACATTCTATCCATATCACCAGTTGTCTACTCTGTATTTGTAAGTGTTTATCTTTTCTCCATCCCACCTTTATTCCCTTTCTATGTACACATCCCTCTCTTTCTATCTGAATATGCATTTCATGTTTGCTGTATGCACCCACTACATGTTCCACTCCCTCTATCCCACCCAAAAGAATCCTGCAATAATGGAAAGGGGGCTCTATCCCTATCAAAATGTACCCTTCCTTCCCCCTACCATCCTTTCCATGTTGATTATCCTTGTGTTTGTCCTTCAGTTTGTTCATTTCCTCCTTCTTACACTTCTAGTTACCTTCTTTTCCCCCATTTATATGATGGACATAGTGCCACATTGGTATTCCAGTTAGCCACAGTGCTGCGCTGTCCTACCTGTTATTCTGTGCTGCTGACTGCTGCTATCTACATGGCACTGTATGTAGCCACTTGTATTGGTCTGGGTGGAGTGGAAAAGCTCTGTAATGACACAACATGCACATCAGCTATATGACCTGTAATGGTGCTGCTTCTGCTGTCTGTTAATATAGCACTGTTATGCATGTTACTGCTGATCATCTGTTAGCACTGTCATGCATGTTACTGCTGATCATCTGTTAGCACTGTTATGCACGTTACTGCTGATCATCTGTTAGCACTGTCATGCATGTTACTGCTGATCATCTGTTAGCACTGTCATGCATGTTACTGCTGATCATCTGTTAGCACTGTCATGCATGTTACTGCTCATCATCTGTTAGCACTGTCATGCATGTTACTGCTGATCATCTGTTAGCACTGTCATGCATGGTACTGCTGATCATCTGTTAGCACTGTCATGCATGTTACTGCTGATCATCTGTTAGCACTGTCATGCATGTTACTGCTGATCATCTGTTAGCACTGTCATGCATGTTACTGCTGATCATCTGTTAGCACTGTCATGCATGTTACTGCTGATCATCTGTTAGCACTGTCATGCATGTTACTGCTGATCATCTGTTAGCACTGTCATGCATGTTACTGCTGATCATCTGTTAGCACTGTTATACATGTTAATGCTGATCACCTTTTTTGCTATGTGCTCTTTTGCTCAGTATGCCAGTGCTATCCTTTGCCTGAAATAGCCATAATTAGTATTTGTATACTTTGTTCAGCAAGTCACTTCAGAATTAATACTGTGCAGGAGTGCTGCACTTCTGTATAAATCACAGCCATTAAAACCTTTATTTCACATTTCATGTTGCTGCACCAAAATGCCTTACATCTATTGTGTGCCCTTTTATATATGTCTCATAAGGTAAAATAAAATAATATAAAAAACTAAATTAAACATTTATAGGTTAGAGAAAACAATAACATAATCATTCTGGGATTCAGAAGTCTGAGGGAATGCCAGCATGGAATGAACTGTGCTATAAGCTGTTTGAATTCTGCTAGTCTCATTCTTGGCTGCATATCAAGTTATAACACTGAAAATTATTATAAAGGTGTCCAAAATGTTGTAATAGCATTGGCACATAGCATGTACAGAACTGTCAATAATAAATATGTTTGTTATATCTACAAGGCAACTCTATTAAATATACCCTAAAATAAACCTGTTTGTAAAACTAGAACATGTGCATTAAATCACATTTTGCTCTTTGCCCTACTTTGTTTGCATGAATTGGCTGCAATGACACATTTTCATCATTTAGCTTTGTGCACCATTTCTGTCTGTTTTTTGAAAATCATAGCTATTGATTTTCTTATTTATTAGCTAAATCAATCAAATCTGCCTCAAAAAAATCAGAAAGCCAAACTTCTTCATACAAGAAGTATCTTTGTTTTTTAGTTTGCTCAGATTTTTCTTTAAAGCATTTCTGTAACATGCTGAGTATCATTTTAAATTAGTACATTCCATGGCTTTCATTTCATGATGAGCATGCCTTTTCATTTTTTTAATTTACAAACCACATAGGACCCACAAAAGATAACTGTCGCTTTCTCAGGGGTGACCAGAGAGTATTGATTTGTTAAGTGACTTGCTCACTCACACAACACTTATCTAGAATTCGAGGGAACTGAATGGCTGGTTTTGCAAATACTTGATGCACTAGAAAAAGCACTGACCACCTAGAGTTTACAATATGCTTAAGAAAGAAGGGGGTGATTTCCAAATTCACTGATATACTTTGCAAAGAGCATATACTGTTTTGATACCAGCCCTGCAGTGCCATGTACCAAATGCTTATTAAGGTGTGCACATGTTGATACAAGTACTCAGTGCACATCACCAGCTAAGTGCTTGTAAGCCATCACTCTCCAGCAGAACCAGTAGAAGTTTGATTGTGCTATTTATCATCATTGTAGCAGAACCAGTAGAAGTTTGATTGTGCTATTTATCATCATTGTTATGGCACTATAGTGCTGTCATAAAATATGTACCTCCCAGCCTTCAGTCACAGACATAAGCCATTCCTCACTGACCTGCACACTTACAATGTTTACTTGTACTACTACATTGTTAACCCACAAGACAATTTGCTCTAAATGTATCAGGCTATAATTTGTCGATTTAAACTAGCTGACCTGCAACTGAATAATCAGTGTATTTGCTACTGCAAATCAGTGTCTATACAGCATGCTGGAAGTAATGTACGCAGGCTTGTTTTCTTCTCTACGGTTGCATGACCATGTAATTATTATATTTAAGTAAAGTGATGGGGGAGAACCTTTTTCTTCCTTTTAGAATTAATATTCAGGAAATATCAGAGAATACCTATTTGTGATATACACAAAATAAATATGATATTGAAACAAATGGATGTTATTTTCAAATATATGTTATTCTTTGATACCTGCCACAGCAAATTTAAAGCAGACACTCAATTCACATTTTCTAAAAGGTTTCAAAATCGCATTGCTTATAGCATCCTGTTTAATTACATTTTTATACTGTATTATTCTCTTATACAATGTTCTGTCAGGTTTACCAATATAAACTGTTTTACAGTCATACATAACTATGTGCATAATACCCTTCAATGTACAATTAGTGTAACCATTAAGATAAAACCTCTTGTTTGTACATTGTGGAAGTATTTTGAAGAAAGATGATGTCCAGGAATTTGTACCTTAACGAGTACTGTTTGCTTATCATCTAGATACATTTAATGTATAGAATATTTATTTTCTATACTAAAGTGGCCTGTTTTGTGTGTTTATAAATAAAATGCATCCATTGATAATAATGACAAAGATGTCAAACGTCCATATATGCATAATAAGATGATTAGTGATCTAAATAGACCTCTCATGAATGGAAAATGCATTATAGTGGTTTTATATGACTTTGACATTTTGATTGTTCCAATAGAAATTTTATACACATAGGGGAAAAACATAACAAATGGAGTAAAGTGTAAATACTGAAATGAGAAAATGAACAGCTGTGCAGAAAACAAACAAGAAAAAAGAAAAGAAATGGAAAGAAAACATAACAGGTTCTAGTGACATATCAAGTTCTGCAATAGTCGTTTGTTGGCTACATAGGACAGAATGTTAAAAATGCTTAATACAACTAATTTAGTTGGTGTCTCTTACAATGTTTTAAATACCAGTTCAACCTTTTTTCAAATGATTCTGAACTTTATCATACAAGTATTGATAGTTTCTCCTTGATATAGTTTAGGGCAAGGAATACTTGTCTGTGTCTTGCAATTTTTTAATGCTGTAGAAAAATAACTACTGTGTTTCTTATTAGATTTTAAAAATTGGTCATAGTATACTCACATCATTATTAGGGCAAATAGTACATAGAACTGGTCAAGGTAAATCAAATATTTCACCCCTGACTCCAGAATACTTGGTATTTGTGCAAAGATGTATTATACAGTATGGTTTAGACTAGTGGAACCACCCCAGGATTCAGACATCCTAATTAATGAAGTTTCAATTCGAATGCTTTCTGGGTTTTATTAGCGAACCTGTTTCTTTATAGTTTCAGATTCAAATTTAATAGCACCAACAAAAATGGGCCTATTCTTTAAATAAGAAGTGTGCATCTGTTGTATCTTGGTAAGTTGCTCTCAACTGCTCAATTGTTTTAGATTCATAGAGTTTCAAAGAGCCATAGAATTCCCAATTAGAGTCAGTCCATTAACCAAAATTATCTTACTAGCCTTATACAGCATCTTCTGCCTCTAGGAGGGCAAAGCAAATTAGACCTGGTATAAATTTACAGGTTCCCATTGTAAAGGAATACCTTAAAGGAAGTGAGGGTATCACTCTGTTTTATATGAAACACAAGATTATTCCAGACATGGGGGAGCATTGAGAAATAAATCTGTCCCTCCAATATGTCTTATTTATTTGCTGAAGAAGTCTGAAGTCTTTAGTTCAAGTGTTTGTGGCTCCCTTTGTTTTGTGGAGGTGTTGGACATCAAGGAGGGTCTGGGTCCTTAGCAGTACAGGATGCTACACATAGATAACTATGCAGAAGAATATAAGAGATACTTTTCAAATTCAGTAATCACAAGCTTGAATGATTTCATTTAAGTGCAAAGTCACTAAATTTGCTGCATTTCTAATGTAGCTGAAATGTTTTGCTGGGAGCTTCCCAAATCATCAATGAGTTTTAAAAGAATGAAAATTCAACTCATTGTTATAAACTTGCTGACTTCCAAATGGCTGATCAGTTCTTGCTGTTAAAAATCACTGCCATTGTAATTTCTGTTAACACTCCTGCAATGATGTGATGTGTGCAGGAGTTTTCTCTTTTATCTATAGCTGTGTAACTGTGGAATTATTAAACTTAGGATGATGGGGTGAAATTCCTCACATTTGGGTGCAGGGGAGTTGCCCTCTACATAAACATATATTTTTACCTTGGGGAGGTTAAAGCTTCAAATATTTTTTCATCTGCTTGAAATTTCAATGAAACTTGGCAATCTATAGCAAAAGCTATCCTTAGCTTTAAGTAACTCACAGTCTATTGCAATAGCCACAACTTTTTAGGATCCTTAAGTTTACTTGAACTGATTCAATGTATTTGTAACATCTTATATTGATAAAGTGGTATATTTTGCTAACTGCGTGAAATGTGACTGCTTTTATATACGAACGACAAATAAAAAGTTGAAAGAAAGAATAGGTTCTCACCTATCTGATATTTGGAGAGTTGTAGACACCAGTGCATTAAGTAAACATATTATCTTAATGGGTAGTGAACATAAATTTAAATTTAGGGTTCTCCAGAAGGTGTATATAAATAAACATGCGGGTGATTTAGTGAATAAAACAGAATGAGTCAAATATAAGTGGATTAATTATTTTAGAGCCGATGTACCACCAGGACTGAATACCATGAATAATATTAAACCAGTCCTAAAATTTAAGTAAGGTTATTTATAAAATCTAAGTAAGGTTAACTATAGTTTTGTCACATTTATGTATTTTTAACCCAGGCTGTCCTTATCTATTCATTTATTTATTATTATTATTTTTTTTTCATTTACTTATTTATTTAAAGGTACACATCTAATGTATATATGTTTAGATTTTAGGCTACATAGCTTGAATGTTTTAACATATTTTAAATATAGTATCTTTTTTTAAATGGTAATCATGTTATATGTAGGATTTTTTCACTAAAACTAAAAAGGAATGTATATGATGCACACCCAAGCTACTAGGATTAAGTCTATGCATACTTTATTGGTAGCTGACGATTTTGAGTAATGAAACAATGCTTAGAGCAAAACATTCAGGTTTTGCAATCAAGTTAAATATTGCTATAATTTGAAATTCAGAAACTGTGTTTTGTGCCAAAGTGAAGCATGACCAGGAAGGCACATCACATTGGGTTTCAAGACTTGAACACCAGTTTTAACACTCACCTCATAAAAGCAATACATTTGTGATAGCTTCTATATACGAATACTTTGAAGATACTGCAGTTTCTCAGTTTCTTATCATCATTCTGTCCTTACTTTGAAACTACCTAGAAAGGTCAAACTCTCAGTATACCCTCCAGAGCTCCTTATAAAATTTTCAAGACAAGCATATTAAACAAGCTAATTTCCCCCAAGAGAAATGATGCATGACATTCTCAAATGTCTGCATGTCTATCTGCACAGACAAAATATTTATATAATAAATATTTGTTTCTTGTTTTAACATGCAGAATGACTGAAAACATCAGGTTTTTCAAAGAGTTGGGTATTTTTTAGTTTTACTTTCATAAAACACCAAATTAATAATCTGAGTCAAATGTTTACTGTGAACCAGATACTAAGAAAAGCAGAATATCCAATTGGATATCTAGGCTTGCTTGTAATAATTTGAAATATAGGACTATTTCTAAAACCATAAGAGAATTTCAAGTCACATTTCATGACTCTTGCCTACTGAGTGAGATTAGTTTGGTGATTTCAGATGCAAAGGCATGTTTTCTTCATATAATGTTTGCCATTTGCATATGAGTTTTAATTTTGGGGATATGAAATCCTAAATCCTACGATTAAATAGGGCAGCTGGTCAAATGACCATTAATGTTGAAAATCAGAATATCTTATTATGTCAAAACATAAATAAAACAAAACCGACCAGTAGAAACACTCAGTTTATTAACAAAATAATAAACAGAAATAAAGCTTTCCAGATGACCCTTCTTCAGTATTTAAAATTCTCATTAAAACAACCATTTTTTTATACACTCAATAAAATTAACACATGACACAGCCAACCTATAGTAACAATGCGCTAATTAAGTAATTTATTACATCATTACCAACACATTCCCTAAAATCATTGCTTTAAAACTATCAGTTCAAAGAGTAAAAACAAAGAAATGCACAGTTCAACATTCCCTTACTTATATTCCTTTTGTTTGGCAACCAGTATTGGTTTAATTGTTATCATACTATTGAGGCCAGGGAATTTATCCGCTTCCAACCTCACTATCCATTTGTATACAGCCAAATCCAATTTATTATTTATATCCCCTTCTCTCAAACTTTTATGTACTGTGTTTAATACTTTAAATTTGAAAAAATGAGATGGACCCTTTTCACGTATGTGTTTTGTTAGGGCATTGGTTGCTATTGCTCTCCTAATTTCCGATCTATGCTCAATGATGCAATCTCTTAACCTCCTTGAGCATTTGCCCACATAGAATCCTTCACATTCAACATATGTCGCTAAATAACCTATTACTGCTGTATTACATGTTGCTTGATACTTAATATCATAAATTTCTTTAGTTACTGGATGTAAGAACTGTAGCTTATTGCAAATGCTTGTACAACAGCTGCAGTTATAACATGGGATAGTGCCAGGTTTATGTGTCATCAGAACCAACAAATTCACTTCAAAATCCTTATAACACAATCGTCTTTTCAAACTACTACTATTTCTATACATAAATCTTGGCGCAGAACCCAACAATGCAGATAATTCTGGTTGTGAAATCAAAATTCGCCAGTTCCTACGAATTACATTTTCTACCTGTCTTGTCATATTGTAAGTTGTAACATATTTTAAATTGTTTGAGGCAGTAGCATTTCGAGCAGCAGCAAATACAGATGATATGAAATGTAAAGAGTAAATGGAGATTCTATCTAAGGAATTTATAGATAGAGGATATAATACTAAACAAGTGTTGGAAATGATGAACGACGTGTTGAATAATAGAAGTCTGTTAGCACCCCCATTTTTTAGTGATACTGTGTATAGTGATGTTGTTCAAAATGCTGTTGCTCGAAATGCTACTGTCTCAAACAATTTAAAATATGTTACAACTTTTAACAGTATGACAAGAGAGGTAGAAAATGTAATTCGTAGGAACTGGCGAATTTTTATTTCACAACCTGAATTAAAAAGACGATTGTGTTATAAGGATTTTGAAGTGAGTTTGTTGGTTCTGATGACACATAAACCTGGCACTATCCCATGTTATAACTGCAGCTGTTGTACAAGCATTTGCAATACACATTCACCAGTGGAAGAGAATGTTCTTCTACCCAGGGATTGTTGATCTCACATACCTGTCAATGACTTGTCTGAGTCAATCAAATGGTGCTGACTATACAGATGTTGACATTTCTGGTTTTATATATACATATATATATATATATATATATATATATATATATATATGTATGTATATATATATATATATATATATATATATATATATATGGGATCCATACTGTTTATCGAATTGCCATTTCACCAAAAGTAAAATGGCTGAGCACACTTTCACGAAAGTGCTTTTCATCAAAAAAGCACTTTCATGAAAGTGTACTAAAAAAAGGGACAAACATGGGGAAATGGCTTTTGCTGCAATCGTAGCACAGTGAAGATAAGGGAATATTCCATTTTTCCTACTGTAGTGCGATCTCGGAGTGAGAATACAAAAGTGGGGGGTGTGCGGGGTGCTGTCCCCCACATGGGGGGTGCATGGAGATTTGCCCCCCTGCTTAAACGTGATTAATGTGTTTTTTTTTTTTATTTTTCTTATTTTTAATTTTTTTGCACACTTTAGCAAAAGTGCTTTTGCGGTGAAAAGCACTTTCGCTAAAGTGTGTTTGATCATTTACGTTTTGTGGAAATGTAATTTTGTGCAATAGTCCTGGATCCATATATATATATATATATATATATATATATATATATATATATATATATATATGTATAGGCCCTATCAGAAGAACAAAAGTCCATAAGAAAGAATATTAAAAGACGAAAAATAAAACAACAAATGCAACACCTGCAGTTTTGTGAGGGGGGGTCCACCAGCACCAACCACCCGCTGTTAATTATATATACAACTCCAACATTGCACTACAATGGGGAAAGGAGCACAACACCAAACCCCACTGTACTGTAAATACAAACAATCAAGGCCTTTGTTGTTAGACCTTCCAGGTTTTCCATGTTCCTGGGACAGTCTTTTGACCTTTGATTTTATGAGCTTTTGTCCTTCGGATAGGAATCCATTTGTGTATATATCCTGCACCTGGTGTAATAACAGATGTATTCTGGACCTGTGTGGTATACCTCACTTTGAAAGTAAGTCAAATATCCCTCTTTCATGGAGGCCTGAATTAATGAAACCTGCCAGATTGTTACACTGAAATGTCTATAAGCCCCGCATTCAATACTTACATACAAACGGACATGCCAGTCTATTTCTGAGAACTGTTAGTTAAATTATACTATACACTCATATGTAAAATATACCTATTTTATGTACCATTATACCCATAAGGATGTAAACACAGTTGAAAATGATTGTACTGCACAACTACCATCAATACAGGAAAGACCTGTCATGGGATGTTTTCAGTAATTAAAAGTTTAATTTTTTTCAAGAAATATATGTTTTTGTTTTGCTTAATATAATTAAGGCTAAATATATTGTTGGCAATGTGACCCTTCTTCATATAGAACAAACGTAATATATCCTCCTCACTGGGAAATAACAGTTAAATGCCTGTAAAACCTGTATTACATTTCTATGAAAACACATATATCAGCATCCATTTAAGATATTTTAGCAAAGTACTCAGCAAATTATACTTGTGCACTCAAGTAATAATGTGTCTAAGGCTACCACTGTAACCATAAAGATTTCATTGTAGCATAATGCCCCTACCACTTTGACCCTGTCTTTGCTGGACATTTGGATTATCTTATATTCTAGATGACTAAAAACATGTCTTTTTTTCCTGGTTATAAATGTGAGTGTGTGTGTGTGTGTGTGTGTGTGTGTGTGTGTGTGTGTGTATGTGTTTTTTTTTATTTATGTAATGTCAACTCAGTTTAGGTACATTTGGCATGTTACTTTCTTCATTCTAAACAACAGACAGGTACTAGGACCAGTTGAAATTGAGTCCCACTGATACTGTAAAAATGATCTCACATTCCTATTCATAAGAATCAGGACAACAGTATCCCTCTTACAGTTCTTAGTAAAGGTTTCAGAAAATTACACTTGAACAGTCAGACAGAGGCAAGAAATGCACCTAAGACTGTGATTTTTCTCATAAGGATTTAAATGTAGCTGAATGCTTTGTTTTTGGCATCTTTCTAGTGAAGCCTTCCAGTGATTAAAACAATATTTTCTGGAGACTGCATATGACTTTTAGTTCTGATGAAGCAGAGACATATTACAGATATACTCTGAATATGTACTGTAGTCCCTCTCAACAAAATCCCTATTTTAATTCTCATTTGACATTTCTTAGTAAAACTTTTAGGAATTATACCTGGACACTTAGGTACATAATTCACCTAAGAATGTTATTCTAAAATGTAGCTCATTGCTGAAACTGGCCACTCTACATTGACATGACCAATATAGGAATGTTTGTTTTTGCATCTTTTCAGTCACAGAAAGTTCCCCTTCTTCTTCTTCTTCTTTCGGCTTTATCCCGGTTAGGGGTCACCACAGCGGATCACCTGTCCGCACATTGAATGGCAGTGGAGTTTTACGGTGTCGAGTTGCCAGCCCGGCGCCCAACCTTCCACAGAAGGCACACTCACACGCACACCTAGGGCCAATTTAGAGTGTCCAATCCACCTGCAGCATGTCTTTGGGATGTGGGAGGAAACCGGAGCACCCGGAGGAAACCCACGCGACCACAGGGAGGACATGCAGACTCCGCACAGAAGGCACCCCAGCCGAGGATCGAACCGGAGAACCTCTTGCTGTGAGGCGGCAATGCTAACCACTGCACCACCGTGGCTGCCCTACAGAAAGTTCCCCTTATTCTTGTGAAATATATGCTATTCTGATTGAGTTGTAAAATAATGGCAGCTAATTACAGATATATTATGTATATGCACTGCATTCTTCAACCTAAATAAAAGTTATATATCAGCCCATAATGGAACCCAAATATAAATGCAGCTAGGCTGCTTGACAAATTATAATGGCAATCTATGCCTACTGTTAGTGCCTATCAATACAGGGTTATAGCTGTGAAACTGTTTGCATGTTTAGTAAAATGTCTTGCACAGCACACACAACTGGATATTTAAGTCTAAATTCACTTAGCTTGAGATTTTAGAAAAAGAGGTAATGGAACATATTTATTTATTTATTTTATTTTACATTTGTTGACCGGGCTAGTCTAACTGGATATACGTTCATTTTCAGTAGAGACCCGGGGAGATAAGCTCCAAGGCAGAAACAAAAAAACAACAAATAACAAATAACAACAACAGTCATATATACAATGCATATTACAGGTTAACACAGAATTTTCAGCAAGGGCAAAAATCATAACAGTGCAAAATGCAGGTACAATGCACCATACAGGTACAGTACATAATAAATAAAGGAAGGCAAGCTATTGTATAGTAATATTAATAAAGAGTTCCCTCAATAATAAGTATCCACAGAGGTTGGAAATAATGTAATTTAGAGAGAGATCGGATTTATAGTTAATAAGGAAGGTATAACAGTTATTGAGAAGTATGGGGTAGGCAGAGCCAAGTTTGAAGAGATAGATGACTAGTCAGGTTTAGTACAGGAGCATAACCAGTGTGATCTGAGGAAAAGTTTCAGTCTGTTTTTGAAGAGTGATAAAGAGGCAAGTGAGGAAAGGTCACTGGGGAGAAGATTCCAGGATTTTTCAACAGCATTAGAGAAGAGAGAATCCCCAGCCCTGTTGTTAGGTTTAGAGGTATATACAAGACGTTTGTGTGATGAACGTAAGGACTTCAGATTTTTATAGGGGGTAATGAGGGTAGATAGAATAGGAGTATTGGAAGGTTTATAAAGGGTCATATGGGCAATGGTTAGTTGGTGGAATTTAATCAGGTTTTGTAGTTCTAGCCATCCTAGCTGCTTTATATTAATGCAATGGTGGGTTCTAAATGAGTTGCCTGTAGCAAATCTGGCAATGTTATTGTAGGACATTTCCAATTTGCTGAGATTATTCTTAGATAGATTAGTAAAAATGGGTGAGGCATAGAGGAGTGTAGAGATTAGATGAGTATGAGCTATAGTTGTTTTGGCTGTAGGTGAAAGGAAGAGTCTAATCCTATAGAGAGAGCCAAGGTTTTTGTTGACAGTTTTTATATTATTGTTGATATGGATGTCAAAGTTCAGATTGTTGTCAGTGGTGATACCAAGTAGTTTGGTGGTTGGGTCTGGTGATATAATGGTACCACTGGTGGATGTAACAGAGAAATCAAAAGGAGAGGACTTGTGAGTAGGAGTGAAGAGGAGGAGTTTAGTTTTTTGGGGGTTCAAGAGAAGGCAATGCTGTGTGAACCATTGTTCAGCTGTGTTAAATACATTCTGGGTAAGAGAGTAAAGTTCAGAAGTGGATGTGGCTGAGCATATCAGTGTGGAGTCATCAGCATATTATATGCATGTGGCTTGGGGAATGGCTAGATGAAGGTCATTAATAAATATGGAGAAAAGGAGAGGTCCTAGTATGGACCCTTGAGGGACACCGAGGGTAACGGGCAGGTGGGTGGATAGAGTATTATGCCATAATACAGCCTGTTGTCTTTTATCTAGGTAGGACTAGAACCATTTTATGGAAAGTGCATCTAATGACAGGGATTTGAGTATGTTTATGAGAATCCGGGGATTTACCATGTCATATTCACATTGAATTTCTGAGTACCAATTCATAGTTTTATCGTGTATGAAAATTTCAAGTCTTTGAAAGCATAATTTTGGAGACAAATACACAATAATTTTATTTCTTATGTTATAAAACCACAATATAATTATGATTCTATGTATTATGTGTTTACAATAGTTAAAAAAAGGAAACAGTTCACATTTAACTAGATACCTTAAAAATATTGGCTTAACATTTCAACAACTACTGAGAACCAAAAAAATGATGTGTAAGACAATGGGCTATAAGCCAAGAATGACACATTTATATGAATAAAACATCAGTGCTTGTTCTTCTTTTGACTTTTCCCAGTTAGGGATCGCCACAGCAGAACTCCGGTCCGCTAATGATTGGCAGTAGTTTTAATGGTACCAAGATACCAACTCAACTCCCAACCTTCAACGAAGGCATGCCCATTCACGCATGTCTTTTGAACGCCACTCGAATGCGGGGAACACATGCAGATTCCACACAGAATTCCACACTGATTAATAAAATATCAGTAAGGTATTTTATTCTGATGAAGTCTCCTATGATGGAAAAAAGCACTTAATTTTACATCTTTAATATTAATAAAAGACTAAATTAGGGATTTTTGGCTTGTAGCCATTGCCTTGCACTTCATTTGTTTTGGTTTTCATTGTTATAAATAAGATCTAAAGACATCTGTAGTAGAGATGTTGTGAAACTATAATAATAAAGTAATGGTCTGAAAGCAAAAACATGAGTTGCCTTTACTGTCTTCAAAAATTTCACAATCAGTAGTTTCAGCACCTTTCGTACACAGGCTATCTCAGTAGAATATGTCCCACCTACTCAGTAAACCACTTATGACTGTGAAAAGAATCATATAAACTGCCCACAGTTATAAACTGTGGTTTCCTTTTTCATACACAGATTTCCCACCACAAACATGTGTATCTATACTGGCCTGGGCAGATCCATATCAATGACTGGTTAACTGTGATCAAGTAAATATAATGTCCCTTGCCTTCACACACATACTGCCTCCCACTCATCAAGCACAGCCACTTTCACACTGTGCATGCCTCTTATATTTAAATGTGATCAAAGTGAAAGAAATAATGACTATTGTATTGTGCTTTAATCTGTTGCTCTTATACATATGCAGTGTTGCTCCATCATATACATTATCAATGACTGTTTAACTGTAATAAAATAACTATGCTTTGTTTTTATTTACACCCTATCTTCTCACCCCATCTACTCAAAATATCTACTTTATGACTACTTTGTAAATCTTAGTTGCCAGAATGTGCTCAGATGAAAGAAATAATGGCCACAGTAATGTATTTCTGCTTACTTGTCTCACACATGCACTGACTCTGAGAAATGGCACCAGGAACCATTTGGCTTAGACCAAGTAAATGTAACATCTCTTGCCTTCATGCAGAGCCTGTCTCCACAGCCCTAAAGCTAACAACTTTCTGAGTATACATCTGCTTTCCCAAAACGATATAGACTTTCCAAATACGTACACCTCTTATATTTAACTGTGATCAAAATGAAAGAAATAATATTGACAGTATTTCCCTAATAAAATACAACTTGTTGCTTACAAGAATGAGCATTCTTCTACTTGAAAATCCAGATGGGTGATAATTTAACTGGACAAACTATATCTCCTTTGATTTCACAGGCAGCCTGCCTCCTTATCCTTTTCCCTCATAATAACCATTTTCTTACTGCTTGGATCTTTGAGTTTCATTAAGTGAAAGAAATGAAGGTCACAGTAATGACTCCAACTCACCTGCAGTTCCTCCTGACAAGTCAATTCAATAGTCAGTTTGCTGTAATCAAGTAACTGAAATGTCCATTGCCTTCAGGT
This sequence comes from Protopterus annectens, assembly GCF_019279795.1. NCBI lineage: Eukaryota > Metazoa > Chordata > Ceratodontiformes > Protopteridae > Protopterus > Protopterus annectens. The sequence goes on along the minus strand of NC_056744.1, from coordinate 891,489,688 downwards.
ACAACCTGCTGCTAACACACATATAACCACTTTCTTACCATGTGGACTTCAAATGTTTGAGTGATCAAAGTAAAAGAAGTAATATTCTCAGAAAAGTATTTCATCTAGTTACTCTTGGGTACTTAGACTCTCCCTCCTCAACAAGCCATGCCAGTGATCATTTACTTGTAACAAAATGATAGTATTTTGCTTTCACACTCAGTCTGCCTCCTACCTTTGCCTCCATTGTTATCAATGTGTGGGTGTTTATACCACAGATATTTGATTGTGACTAAATTAAAGAAATAATGGTCATAGTAAAGTATTTCAGCTTGTTTCTTTCAGCAAAGTGCAGTCCTTTCCTGACTATCCATAGTGATGGTCATGGATTCCGGTGTATAGCTCGCAAGACATTTCCCTGCGAGCTACGTCACCGAAACCAAACGGCTGCAGCAGCACTTTGCCGTAGTGCAATTTGGCTGAAAAGCATAGCCGCTGCAGCTGTAATCTATGAACGGGCAGCTACAGCCGTACGGGATGTGTAACGCATTCCTTCTTCTCATTCAAGGAATGCATTTATTTAATTATTTATTTATTCGGCCAAATTGCACTATGGCAAAGTGCTGCTGCAGCCATTAGGTTTCGGCGATGTAGCTCGCAGGGAAATGTCTTGCGAGCTACATGCCGGAATCCGATGGCCATTTAAGTATGATCAAGTAGCTGCTTGCTGCTTTCACACTCAATCTGCCTTTTTTTTTTCCTATTCCAAAAATAACCACTTTCTCACTGTGTACACTTCACCGATTTGGCTTTGATCATAACCAATCTCCTGCCAGTAGCATCATTTGCTGTATATTACTGAATTCCACAACTTAAGAGATAATCCCTAAAGACTGTAGCATCTTCTCCTTATGGCTGAAATTACTAGCGATCATTATGTAAATACTGATGCCAGTTGTTCTAAACAACTAGTGTGACTTTTTACCTCACATAGTAACAGGCAAGGCATTGACTAGCTAGCGCTTAATACTACATGAAAGAAAAAGAAATAAGACAGCATGCTAATAAATAACATAACATTTTACTTCCAAGTATAATTTGCAGCAATTATAATAGCAAAATAATAATGCCTAAAATGTTCTGATGATTTTATTATAATTTTAAAATAACACTTTTCCTGATTTTATATTAAAAAAGTAGATGCAAGAAATTGTGTTATCTGAGAACATACAGTTTGTCCTTTCCTGGGAGTACCAGAATAACTGTCCTCCATAGTTTTGAGTTAAACAAGAAAATAGTTGTATGCAATTCTTGATGTTCATAATAGTAAACTGATTGTGCTACATCTGTTAAGGAAATAAATGTTGGAAAGGATACACAAGTCTCACTTGGATTTTGTCCAATGTGTTAGAGGTGATCAAAGAAATTATGAAGAGTTTGTAATTTCTTATTTTTGCCAGGTATGTTTGTACAAATAAAACAAAAGAACAAAAAAAAGTGCTGTATATGATGATTATCACAAGCATATTCCAATATAAGATATATTTTACTTTGTGAAGACAATGGAATGAGTGATCTACTACAAGAACCAGTGTCAAAGGAGTTCACAGTCAGGGACTTGGGTGTCTTCTAGCTCACATGAGCTGTGATTCATACCCTAACTTGCAGGCATGTTCAAGTGAGTTGTGGCAGCCATGTAGAGAGACTGAGAGAGAGAGACAGAGATAGAGAGACATAGTGGATCTTCTGCACAGTTTCCTATGCCTGTTGTTGGGTTTGAGCAAGGTAAGAGTGGAGGCTGGGATGAATGAGTAGGAGGGGATGGCATAGATTAGGGTTGTAGGCAGTGATCAGTAAGGGAGACTTAGGTTTAGGGTGTGGGAAGGCAGTTTTAAGTTGAAGATGTGGGAGGGGAGTCTTAGGCTTAGGAAACAGGAGGAAAGCTTAAGGTTAGGGAACAGCAGGGGAGTTTTAGGTTTCGGGAGTAGGAAGGGAGTTTGGGGTTAGGCAGCAATTTGACAATTTAGGTTTAAGGAGGAGGAGTGGAGCTTTAGGTTTAGGGACTGATTGGAGACTTTATATTTAGGAATGGGAGTGGAGTTTTCAATTTAGGAAATTGAGGTCAGAGAGCAAGAGGGACATTTTAGGAATAGGAAGCAACTGACGAAGTTATGGTTGGTGAATATGATGGCTAGGTTTAGGGTCCAGGTGTAAGTTTTAGGGTTAAAGTTATGGCTCTGTTAGGGGTGTGCAGTTTAGTGAGATCAGGTGGTGGGAAGGCTAGGTAATTAAGTGGGATCAGGCTAGTAGGAGTTAGGGTACTTGCCATTTAGAGCAAATGGCAACAAGCAAGTATACTGCAAGCTATTCGCATGTCCACAGCTGTAAAAGTCCCTGGAGTAAGCGTGTAACAGATTTGTTTCAACATCAAGGACATGTTTATCTAGTTTATGCTGACTATAAATTGAAAGCTTCTTGAGGCGGTAAAGTTAATAGATACTGCAGACAGAGGTATGATCACTGCAAGAAAATCTGTATTTTCAAGGCATGGTATTAGAGATGTTATTGTGTCTGATAATGGTCCACAGTATGCAAATCAATTCATCAACTCTTTATTTTTCTGACTGAAATAAAGCATGTTTCAATAAATAAACATAAAACCTATCATGTATAATTAAAAATCACATTAATGATCAACTATACAATTAGACTATAGGCTGAAATATCAGCATATAAATTTTACAAACTAAAATGGGTCCTACAATACCTTATAAAATGGATCAATGTTAAGGCATCTCCAAAATGAATACAAAGAAATGCATTAACAAAGCTGCTTCAGTGGGAAATCCTGCAAATTAGCAGCATGGAAAGGAAATGTTTGAGTCCAGGTAAAATGGGTCTGAATTTAAGAATTATCAGCAGCCCCGAGACAGCTGAACAGACTGCATGAAAATATCTGGAAGAACACTAACAGCTCTTTGTTGATGCTCATGTTATGTAGGCATTTAAATACTATCCGGATGACTTTATATATAATTCAATACTTAACAGTAAGCCAGTGCAGAAAATGAAGGCTTGCAGTGGTACAGCTTGTCTGGAGGAAGAAGCTACACAGTACAATCTGAAAAGCAATGCAAGCTGCCAAGTTCATTGTTAGAAAATTCCAGGTAAAGGAAATTACAATAGCCCAGCTATGAAATTGTCAAGGTTTGTATGGACATTGATAGGTTCTCAGGTGGATTAAGGTGCTGAAATACACAATATTCCTCAGTTGGTGGCAATAAGACCAGATCTGGTTATAAAATGCCAGCTGAACATGGAGGATCATATACCTTTGACAAGAACTCCAGCCTAAGACCTCTATAGCCTAGGTTAGTGTAGCTCTAAAGTGACTTAAGAATTTACTGACTTACTGACTAATAGAATGGAACTAATTAACTGGATAATGGTCCCTGTACGAACAGGCAAGATGCTCTATATATAGATGCCTGCCCAAGTATTGTTGATCTAAGGTGCATAGGTTGAGTTAGTAGTAGTCTGTATATCTTATAGAGCTGTTATTGTATTGGACTATCTTTTGAATGAACCTCAGCAGAGTTTTATTGTCACCATAGTTGAACTCTTTTTGGTTTAAGACTAGAGACCTTTAAACAGATACAGAGATCTGTGTACTATTGTTGCACCTTCCAGCTAATATGTATCCCACACTATAAATTAAACAGAATAGGGCTCAAGACCATATGTGTAGAGATCCAAATATATGTTTTATATTACTTTAGCTAGACTTATTGCCAGCAGGAGGTATTCAGAGTGTTGAAGACTGCCACTCAAAAGAAACAGATTAGAAGCATTTCTACACAGTACAAGAGTGATGAAGGCCTCTTTGCCATAGCATATTGCAAGCGTAGACAAAAGGGAGACACTTTTGAGATTTTAAGTATTTTTTCTATGTTTATTTGCTAAGTTTTTCTGCATAGCTGCCTAGCTTGAGCATTTTCTGGCTTGTTAAACTTGATTTCTGTATTAGTAGCTGTATTTAGAGCACAACCAAAAGCTGTTTGCTGAATTTCCTGTTTGCACTTAATTTTAAATCGTTTTTTCTTAAAACTTGCATATTTTCTGTCCTTGACCTAGCACTCTTGTGTGGGGTCATTTACTGCACTGTTATAACTTGATATTACTTGTGAACCTCTGCTATCTCTGTAAAAAACAAAAACAAAAAAAAAATTTTGCTTTTTTCCCACTTTTCTGAGAGTTAAAAAAGTTCAGTTACAGGCTTGCTGTTCCTGAACTGTTTGAAAGTTTCTGTGAGGCCATTTTTGCTTGGGCTGAGGGAGGGTCTCTCTGTTGATCAGTGGCAGTGACTAACATTGAGCAGCTTCCCTGCCCCCCGGAGATGTGGTTACTGACTTGAAACTGTAGTTTTATTGGCCACTAGGGGTCATTTCCATAACTCCTTCATCTTCCTCTCTTAAAACCTAGTTGCCTCGTGGTTTGGGCATCTTTTCAGGCTTGTTGGCTGTTGGTGAAGCACCCTCCAAGAGGAAAAAACGCTGAGAGAAGAAGGGAGCCACTTTTGAGATTTTAAGCATTTTTTCTCTGTTTATTTTCTAAGTTTTTCTGCATAGCTGCCTAGCTTGAGCATTTTCTGGCTTGTTAAACTTGATTTCTGTATTAGTAGCTGTATTTAGAGCACAACCAAAAGCTGTTTGCTGAATTTCCTGTTTGCACTTAATTTTAAATCGTTTTTTTCTTAAAACTTGCATATTTTCTGTCCTTGACCTAGCACTCTTGTGTGGGGTCATTTACTGCACTGTTATAACTTGATATTACTTGTGAACCTCTGCTATCTCTGTAAAAAAACAAAAACAAAAAAAAATCTTGCTTTTTTCCCACTTTTCTGAGAGTTAAAAAAGTTCAGTTACAGGCTTGCTGTTCCTGAACTGTTTGAAAATTTCTGTGAGGCCATTTTTGCTTGGGCTGAGGGAGGGTCTCTCTGTTGATCGGTGGCAGTGACTAACATTGAGCAGCTTCCCTGCCCCCGTAGAGGTGGTTACTGACTTGAAACTGTAGTTTTATTGGCCACTAGGGGTCATTTCCATAACTCCTTCATCTTCCTCTCTTAAAACCTAGTTGCCTCGTGGTTTGGGCATCTTTTCAGGCTTGTTGGCTGTTGGTGAAGCACCCTCCAAGAGGAAAAAACGCTGAGAGAAGAAGGGAGCCACTTTTGAGATTTTAAGTATTTTTTCTCTGTTTATTTGCTATGTTTTTCTGCATAGCTGCCTAGCTTGAGCATTTTCTGGCTTGTTAAACTTGATTTCTGTATTAGTAGCTGTATTTAGAGCACAACCAAAAGCTGTTTGCTGAATTTCCTGTTTGCACTTAATTTTAAATCGATTTTTTCTTAAAACTTGCATATTTTCTGTCCTTGACCTAGCACTCTTGTGTGGGGTCATTTACTGCACTGTTATAACTTGATATTACTTGTGAACCTCTGCTATCTCTGTAAAAAACAAAAACAAAAAAAAAAAATCTTGCTTTTTTCCCACTTTTCTGAGAGTTAAAAAAGTTCAGTTACAGGCTTGCTGTTCCTGAACTGTTTGAAAGTTTCTGTGAGGCCATTTTTGCTTGGGCTGAGGGAGGGTCTCTCTGTTGATCAGTGGCAGTGAATAACATTGAGCAGCTTCCCTGCCCCCCGTAGAGGTGGTTACTGACTTGAAACTGTAGTTTTATTGTCCCTTTTGGGTCTATTCCTGCTTCTTTCCAGCCCCTGCTATCAAGCACGCTTTAACGTGCTTTAGCGCGATTTAGCGCGGAGTTGCCACTAGAGCAGCATTGGGCAGCGCCGGTTAAACAAGGTTAAACTCTTTCTGGCTCCAGAAAGTCTGTTCTTCAATTTTTCCCTTAGAACTGCTCTGTTAGGAACCTAAACAGTTTACACCTACACTAAAAAGTGCAGCACTTGTTCCAAATAGCTTTTTCTTCTCAAAATCTCAGCACTTGTCTTATAAGCATATCCCTTGTCTTATAAGCATTCTCTTTGCAGGTCAAGCACTCCTATATTATACAAATCTCTCACTAGCAAAACCCCCCAGGAGTGCCCACTTCCCTGCTAAGCCCACTGCTTTTCTGTCTCATACCAACTCATAATTCTTTCTAGCATGTCGAAGGGTCAGATGCTGGCGTCCTCTCCTGCCCAGTTGGTGAATCTGGGAATTCTGAGACAATGTTACAATTGCCTCATGTACACGGACAACCCTCTCCTCCTCCCACGTAACACTAACACTTGTGAGAGATGCAGCTATTTAGCCAGACTGGAGGCTGAGCTCTCTCAACTCCGGACTGGCAAGACCAGGCAGGAGGAGAAGGCAACTACACACACCACAACACCAGTCTCACATAACTCAACCACACCACTGAATCAAACACATAAACACACTAAGACATACTCGGAGGCTCTGAGTAAAAATTTACCTAAACAGCAGAGGCCTCCAAAGCAGACACCCAAGCAACTGCAAACTCAATACACCACACAAACACACATAAACAACAAAATCAGTGTGCAAAGCAGTCACTGCCCTTAAGGCCAAATACAACACCAAACATACTTGTCATAGGTGACTCCATAGTCAGACACACTAACGTCCCACTCACCAGACTGAGTAAGGAGAAGGTCACAGTAAGCTGCCTGTCGGGCGCTAGAATCCGCCACATAACGCAAGCACTCAGGTCTCTCAACAGCAGGTACAAGTATGACTCAGTCATTGTCCACGCTGGTGTCAACGACCTGAGATGTACCTCCTTGGACTACATGAAAAGAGACATTGAGGAGCTCTCTGATTATGTAGCCCAGGCAGGTATGACCCTGACCTTGAGCAGTATCCTACCTTCACCTAGAATGATGCCACAATACAGTGATAAGATGATCAGCTTTAATAATTGGCTTAAATTCTGGTGTCATTCAAAGGGATCAATGTCTGTCTGCCTGGGATGACATGCTGGACAAGCCACGCTGCTTCGCAAGGGACAGCTTGCACCTGTCACCCCTAGGCTTCCGGATATTGGCAAAGGCTCTTGCCACCCTCATAGTGCCTTTTTTAGGCAAGGCTCAAATTCTAAACCTACCACCCTAGAACACAAAAAAGAAAAAAACTAAGGGTAATGCTGCTCAATGCCAGAAGTCTCAATCTCAAGATGCACGCACTTGAGGCCCTTCTCAGTATGGAGAACATCGATGTCTGTGCTGTGACAGAAACCTGGTTCAAGGCTCCTGAGAGCACCCCAGCACTATCAGGTTTCACCTCATATCATGCGTTCCGGCCCCAAAATCCGGACAAAACCAAGAAAGGAGGGGGGGTGTCCATATTCATAAAGGACACCCACACCTCAAAGTTGGTGGCAACGCACGATGCATCGGAGACCATCCAGGTGCAATTAACCATAGGCAAGACTGCTCTGCAATTTGTAGCATGTTACAGGCCACCCTCTCAAACTCAGGAACCTCACATGGCCTTCCTGAAAACATTGGAGGGATAAATGTATCTCCAAACACCATCATACTAGGTGACTTCAACTACCCTAATATAGACTGGGAACACTACTCAAGCCCAAACACTCTAGCCCAAAGGTTCCTGGAGTTCATAAACTCAAATGCCATGGAACAACTAGTCACCATCCCCACAAGAGGAGAAAACATACTTGATCTCATCATCATGAACATGGGATCACAATGTTCAACACCGAAGTATACCCTCACTGGTGAGATCAGATCATAAACTAATCTCGCTGGAGGTCCTCATCCCGCCCCACCTGAAATAAAAAGACCACAGTGAAAAACTTCTCAAAAGCCGACTTCACACTTCTAAAAACTAGTGTGGTCTCCTTTAAGGCCCCTGAGCCAGTGGTAAACATTACTCAAATCGCTGAATCACTTACAAATGCCTTCTACCAGCACCTACAGGACTGCATGGATCAGGCAATCCCAAACAAAACTAAGACTCTTTGTACCAAAGGCAAGCGTCCAGTCTGGTGGATCCCAGCCATAAACAAGCTCTACAACAAAAGGAGGAAGCTACTACAAGATAGAGCAAAATCCTTGTAAGGTAAGACACCTTTGATCATCATAAGTAAAAAACTAAGAGCTCTCATAAAATCATCCAAGGCAAATTTTGAGAGTAAAATCGCCAAGGACTCAAAAGACAATTATAAGGCCTTCTTTAGCTATGTTAGAAACCTAGGAGGAAACTCCCAGATATGCTCAGAATTAGTTCAAAATGATGTGAAGATTACTGAACCTACACACATTGCCAACATACTGGCTGACAGGTTCAGTGCAAACTCCCCCAAAGGAGAGATATCTATACCAGAGGATTGTAGCCCCCCAAACATCTCCAACGCCCAGGTGAGAACTGCTCTCTCCAAAGCAAAAAACACAGCATCCATGGGACCGGATGGTGTCCCCAGCTGTGTGCTCCACAAACTCAATGAGGAATTAAACCTGCAGTTAGGACAGCTGTTTAATCTTAGCCTCACCTCAGGTTACGTACCCAAGGAGCGGTGCACGGCGACTGTGGTCCCACTTCACAAGGGCGGTGCCTCCACCGACCCTGGAAATTACCGTCCCATTAGCTTGACAAGCCTTATCTGCAAAGCCATGGAGAGGATCATAATGGAACTCATAAATAAAGACATAGGGAACTTGCAGACTTTGGATCCAACCCAGTTTGGCTTTGTCAAAGGCAGATCATGCCTTTTAAACTTGGTTGACTTTTTCGAGACAGTCACCAAGGCCATTGATGAGGAAAGGCAGTCCATACAGCCTACCTTGACCTGGCAAAGGCCTTCGACACAATACCCCACTCAGGTATCATCGAAAAACTCATCAGCTTGAATGTAAACCCATACATCACAAGATGGGTTGCAAACTGGCTAAGTGACAGAACCCACAGGGTCAGAGTTGCTGGAGCCATGTCAGACTCAAAGCCTGTCACAAGTGGTGTCCCACAGGGCTCAGTCCTGGGTCCACTCTTGTTCGGCATCTACTTTTCTGAAGTACAAGCAAACGCAGGAGGGTTATGGCTGACAAAGTTTGCAGATGACTGCAAACTGGGCGCCATAGTCGAAAACACATCTGACACAGATATCCTTCAGAAGGGCCTCACAGAAATGGATAACTGGTGCCAGAGCCATGGCCTAAAGTTAAATGCCAAGAAATGCATAGTCATACCCTTCGATAAAAACAAGGTTACCCCTAGCTACCATATAGGTGGCAATCCACTGAGCACAGAAGAAGTCATCAGGGATCTGGGGACCCAGGTTGACGGTAGCCTTTCGTTTGACACTCATGTTGCTAAAGTAGTTAGGAAAACCTTCTACATTGCCCACCTGATCATGAAGGGATTCACATCTAGATCAAGGGAGGTCATCGTCCCCCTGTACTCATCACTCATTAGACCTATGATTGAGTACAATGCCCCATTCGGAATGTATCTGACCCGATACCTGCAGCAGCTGGAAAGGCCCCAAAAGTTCCTCACCAAAAGGATAAAGGGTCTCAAAAATATGTCTTATGCTGCCCGACTGAAAGAACTCCAGCTCTATTCAGTCTCATACCGCTTGCTCAGAGGTGACCTGTGCCTGACATATAAGGCCATGTCAAACCCAGATTTGATGAATATGCTTCACCTCAAAAAATCTAGATCCCTCAGAACCACAAGGGCGGGAGACTTAAACCTCGACACGGTTATTAATAGAACGTGCTGGAGGGACAGATTCATCACCCAGAGACTCCCTATGCTGTGGAACAAAATCCCGGTACATGTGAGGCAGAGCACCTCGCTGGCCTTGTTCAAGAGGAATCTTGACCAATGGATGGGAGATCGCAGATATACCCCAGGGATTACTTCAGTGTCACTGCTTGACAGAGGCACAGCAAAATAATAGGCATAGTTTTATTCAAACTAAAGGGGTGGCGAAAGCCAAATAACTATGGGCTAGGCTTATAAATGCCCTTGGGCAGATAGCCTAGTATGAACCTATGAACCTATGAACCTATGAACTCTGTTCAAATGTGCAGATGTATTTATTATTTATTTATTTACATTTGTTTGCCTGGAAATTCCGACTGGACACAGGTCCATTTTCAGCAGAGGCTTGAGAGAAAAGCTCCAGACAAGCAAAACAAGTAACAAATACAAAGCAAGTAAAATCTGTAGCAAACATGAACAGCAGGAAGTATGAAGACCCAATTAGGTACCAAGTAGAAGCAAGACACATGGAAAAGTAAAAAAATACATTTGGAAATGACATTGTAAACATAAGATGACATAGAACATTCTGTATTATAATATGTAGTTCAGTAGGTTTAGATAAAAGTTACAAATAAACAATTACTCCTTCTAACTGTTTAATTTGACAGTTATAGCTGAGTACACTAACAGATATATAGCTGACAAATGTCATATGGTGATATAAGCAGGAGGGGTAGAGGAAATAGAGGAAGGGGGAGATGTAATGGTCTAATTTTGGCAGGCAGGGTGGCTAAGGGGGGGAGGACAGGTGAGGAGAGGAGAAGTGAATCTTAGGATTGGAACAAGGACATAACCAGTGGCTTTTTAAGTGGGCTTTTAGTTCAGCTTTGAAATGATGGGATGAGGGTAGGATGGTAATGGGATGGTGAGAGTATTCCATAATTTGGATATTATGCAGGAGAATAGAGATTCTCCAGATGAGTTCTTGGCTTAGGTAACTTGGAATAGGTTTTTGTTGCTGGAGAGTAGTGGTCTAGTAGTGTAGTAGGGCTGGAAAAGGTTTTGAAGGGAGGGGACATTTTGAAGATGGTTTACTAATTTGTGGGCGAGAGAGAGTTGATTGAGTCGGAGAAGTTGTGGGAGTTCGAGGCAATCAAATTCTCTAAGAGAGTTACAGTGATGGCTATGGTAGGATGACCCAGTGGAAAATTTGACTATTTTGTTGTAACAGGCTTCTAGCTTGTTTAGGTCAGTTTGTCTAAGATTGGTAAGTATAGGAGAAGCATAGAGTAAGGTTGAAATGAGGTGGGATTTGGCTAATGAGATTCTAGCTGCTTTGGTGAGGAATTGCTTATTTCTATACAATGAACCTAGATTTTTGTGAACTTTTTTTATGGTTAGAGAGATATGAGTGTCGAATTTGAGCTGGTTGTCAATCTCAATACCGAGTAGTTTGGTGTGTTCTTTAGGGGAGATTATAGTTGTTGTCGCTGGCCAGAATATTGAAGTGGGTATTGGTTAGGTTGGGTTTAGTGGGCTGGAAGATGAGGAGACTAGTCTTGTTAGGGTTGAGTATTAGCTGGGCATTGGATAGCCACTTTTCTACAAAGGAAAAGTCTTCCTGTGATAATTTAGGAAGTTCTGGTAAGGTTGGGGCTGAGCAGATGAGAGTTAAGCCATCTGTATACTGTATGAGAGTCGCCAGCTTGGTGTCTGTGCATAGATTGTTGGTGAAGAGTAAGAAAAGCCGTGGTCCAAGGATGGAGCCCTGGCAGACCCCAAGAGTAAAAGGAATTTACGGTGATAGGTCATTGTGCCACACAATGGATTGTTGGCGGCCATGGAGATAGCTGTGAAACCAGTTTGTAGCTGATTGTGAAAAAGGGAGGTTAGAGAGAACAGAGAGTAGTTGTTTGTGTGAGACCATATTGAAAGCCTTGGACAAGTCCAGGAATGTGGCAGAGAAGAACAGGCCGTTGTTTTTGTGGTGCAGGATAGTGTTAGTGAAAGAGACTAAGGGAAGTGTAGTACTATGGAATGGCCTGAAGCCATCTTGGGTGCTGGAGGGAAGGTTATTTGTTTGTAAGAGTCTAGAACTTGAAAGTGAATGAATTTCTCAAGTATTTTGGAGAGTGGAGAGAGGATGGCTATAGGCAGTAGTTAGAGAGTTCAGTGGAGGAGCCACCTTTATGGAGGGGTATTATGTGGGATATTTTCCAAAGTGAAGGGACATAGCATTCTGATAAGGATCTGTTTATTAAGATAGAGACTGGATATGCTAGGGCATCAGCTGCTAATTTCAGGTATTCGCAGGGGAGGGTGTCAGCAGCAAGTGTTGTTGGCTTAAGCTTTAATAGATTTTTTTATTATGGAGGTGGGCACAGGAAAGAAAGAAAAGACAGTGGACATGGTATTTGGATTTGATGTGGGGGGGTGGGGGGTTTGTTGTTTGGACAAGGATAAAATGGATTCAGTAAAGTGTATGTTGAAAGAGGCAGCAATACTACTGGTGGAAAGGAGAGAGGAGGGTGGAGGTGCCAACCTTACCTGGGTGGAGAATGGAGTGTATGGAGGACGAGAACTGCTTAGGGTTGTTTTGGGAGGAGTTTAGGGCAGTCTGGTAATATATGACTTGTTGTACCTTTTCTGCATTTTGACCCAGTTGTGCAATTCTAGTAATGTCGGTCTAGAGGAGGGGTTTTTGGTAAGTCTCCAGTGGTCCCAAGCTTTGTCCCTAAGTTTCATTAATGACCTAGTGTCCTTTTGAAGCCAGGTGGCAACATGTGACTTGACTCTGGCATTTCTTATTGGAGCATGTATGTTTAGTATGTTTAGGAAGGTTGACTTGAAGAAATTAACTGCTTCATCTAGACTGACGTAATTTAGAGTTGACCAGTTACAGTTTTTTTTTTTAGGGAAGATGTAAAGGTGAGGGGGTTGAAGTTTACCTTGCTACGAATTTACCAGTAGATGATGGGTTTGGCACTGTTTGAGTGGTGCCTCAGAAGGAATGTTGGATTGTGGTCACTGAGGCTGTCTGGTAGACAGTCTGCAGTGTATGCCTATGGAGCTTTATCGACTAGCATCCAGTCAAGGATGGAAAGTTTTTTGAACTTTTTGTCCGTGCAGGTAGAGAACCTTATGAGTTGTGCAAAATCATGAAGGTTTAGGTGGTGGGCGGCGGCATGATTGTTGGTACATGGCAGCCAGTTGATGTTAAAGTCTCCTAGAATTATAGTTTAATGGGGGAGGGTTTGGTTGGCCCAACTGAGGAGGTTTTCCAGGAGTGGGATGTTATGGCCAGGTGGGAAGTAGCACCCAAGTATGTTTATTGTTTTGTTTGAATTTAGTTTGAGGTTGGTGTATTGGATGTCTTCATTACCAATCTGGGGGGCTGAAGAGTTAAGGGTGTGGATGTTTAGGTAGTGTTTAAACATTAGAGCTATGCCACCTCCTTTTTTGGATAGTCTGTCCAGGCAAAGTATGTTATAGCCTCGTGGGAGCATTTTCTCACTTTTGATGTGGGGTTTCACCCAGGTTTTGGTCAGGATGAGTATATCTGGGGAGTATAGAGATATGTTAGCGTGGAGGTTGTGGGCTTTATTGGCTATACTTCTGATATTTAGGCTAAGAAGAAATAGGTCAGATGATTGTCTGTTGGATGGTAGTTGTGTGAAGAAGGAAGTATTGGACAGGTTATTAGGTGTGGAATTGGAGATATGTGGACCTGGATTAGGGTGTATGTCACCAGTCAGAGTAATTTGGCTATGGCAGTGTTCATTAGTTTAATAAATTTAAAACAAAATCAAACAGCACTCCGAAGGATAAATGCCTTGTTGAATGAAAAGAAGCTTAAATAAAATAATTCAACAGTGTATACAACGAAGCAAACATGAAGAAGGACCATAAAAGTAAACTTCAAGCACATTTATTAAAACCAACACAGTGCACAAGAACAGGTAAGTGCTTTCACAATTAGCTTCTTCAGACCAAAATATTGCAACCCCATAACCAAGTTTAAATACAGTAATCTGGCCAATCTAACTGCATGATGAAAGTCACATGATAAAAAAAATCACATAATAAAAAAATCACGTTTAAAAACAATCACACGATAAACACGTATTAAGTACAGTATGAAACATGAGTTTATAATTAACTTTCACCATGAAAGCAAACATGCAGATAACAAAAAACAATTCTATGACAAAAAAAAATAAAATATATATATACATAGATACATGTACAACAAACAAGAAATCCCCAAAGCAACGAGAATGCAAGCTCCAAGTAGGTAACAACAAAATCCAGCAATATCCCCAGTAGAAGGCAAATGCAGGTTTAATATAAACAAATCACACTAAAATTACTCAAAAAAGTAACAAAGTTTAATAAACTGAAGTGAGCGTTTCCGCAGTGGTAAACACAGCTTCATCAGACAACATTAAAATAAAACCAGCCATTTCTATATAAAAAACAAAAGCTCTTAACCTATCATAATTGCTAAAATTCCCTCCAAAAACATCAATTAAAACATATCAAACTGAGACATACAGCATTAAAGGAGCAAGCACACCTAAAACACAAGGTATGCAATGAAAGCATCTCTGTCATGATGCAAACTGGACAGATATGTATGAATGCATCACTATACACTTAATAATAAGTCATAAAATTATATATACAGGCCATATAAAAAATGAAAATAATAAAAATATATTAAAATACAGAAAAATAAACTTATTTTAACTTTCTAGATCTTAACACAGGCTTGAGAGGGATACTATGTGTTTGTTTTTTATATATAAATGGCTGGTTTTATTTTAATGTTGGCTGATGAAGCTGTGTTTACCACTGCAAAAGCACTCACATCAATTTATTAAACTTTTGTTACTTTTTTGAGTAATTTGAGTGTGATTTGTGTATATTAAGCCTGCGTTTGCCTTCTACTGAGGATATTGCTGGATTTTATAGATATATGTATATATAATCATAAAACCATCAATTAAAAAGTCATTACACTTTTAAATGCCTAGATTTCAATACAGGTTTAAGGGATTCTTTTTCATTGAAGCCTTTCCCCCTATCTGCCCTAAGTCGAATAATCCATCTCCCTTCTTTACTCTCAGAGTAGTTCCTGATATCACCTTCTCTTATACCAGGAAAGGTACGGTCAATGACCAAAAAAAAGGTATGACTAACCCCTTCTTGAGTAACATGCTTAGATAGGGCATTGTTGCTGGAACCTATCCTTATGTTGTATAGATGTTCCCTAATCCTGTCTTTGAACATCCTATCAGTTTTACCCACACACACTACACAATAAGCAAGGTAAACCACATGCTGGGTAAAGCAGTTAGCAGACACCTTAAACACATACATACAACCCATATCCAGGTGAGTAAAGAAACCACTATTATCAATGTTATTGTAATAATTACACATACCATATGGTCAAGTGAAAAAATCCTTATTAACCATTGGCATGAGAATATCCTTCGGTCTACACATGATTCTTTGCAAATTCATTTTATTTTTAAACAAAAATGTAGGTGTGTCTCCTATAATCCCCTCTAATAACTGAATCTGTAGTGAGGATGTCCCCGTGGTTCCTGACTATGTCTATGATGGAATTAGTGTCAGTGGTATAGTACAACGGTACCCTTACCTTATTAACAAGCTCACTGGCCTTACTATCATCTGAGGCCCCACCTCCATTAGAAAAATATGGATGGCCCCTACTTCTTCACTGATCAGGTATCTCATTCAAAATGGTGTCAACTTCCCCAGGGTGGTATCCCCTGGCTAAAAGCCTAGCTTTCAAGTTAAGTAACTCAGAGTGAAAGCCATCATCAGAGGCATTACTAGACACCCTCATACCTTGTCCTTTTACCACATTCCTAAAGACAAATTGAGGGTGCATGCTACATCAATGAAGTAAAGTATTTCAGTAGCATGGTTTCCTATGGACACCAGTATTCACCATCCCATTATCCAGCCTTTGTACAAATTCATCAAGATATGCTATCAAAATGGGAGAAAAGGACATGGTAAATTTCAAATAGTTTGTGGCCCCATTAATCTGTTCATAGAAGGTTACCAACTGGTCCTTACTCCTTGTCCAAATAAAAAACAAATCATCCACAAAGCAATGACAGAAGGGGCAAACATAGAGAACAACTCATTAGTAATTAAGTGGACCTCCTCCCACATGGCCATAAACATGTTGGCATAGCTATTGGCACATGTGCCCATAACTATGTCATCCTTTTGTATAAATATGTCACCATCAAAAATTAAAATATTATTTTCAAAAACAGTCTCCAAAAATAAACACAAGAGATCGATGAAAGCCTCACTATATTCATTGTGTGTGCTAAGATATCTCAGTAAAAAGTCAATCCCAACAGTGTTAGGAATAACAGTGAATAACGATTGTACATCAAAAGTGACAAAGTAAATATCCATATCCTTTGCTAATGTACTAGTAAAATTATATAAATTCAAAAGGAACTGTTTAGAATCTTTTAAAACAAACCTTCTACTATCAATTATAGGGCATAAATGCTTCTCTAGAAACAAGGAGAATGGTTCGGTACACCAACCTCTGCTGGCCACAATGGGCCACAGAGGAGGTTTCAAACCATTCTTATGAATTTTAGGTAGTCCTTGAACAAACAGAATAAGTGGGTGTTCACCTCTCACGAAATGTAGCATGTCAGATGATATTAATTCACTTTTAAACAAATCCTCCATCATATCATAAATCCTAAATTCTAAATTATACACACACTCAATATCTTTCTTTAAGTAAAAATAACTATCACTCAACATACTATGCATAGAAGCATTATAATCACATCTATTCATAATAACAACAGCACCACCTTTATCGGCTGGTCTAATAATTATGGTGTCATCATTTTGCAATTGTGACAAAGCTTTCCTTTGTTTCCAACTTAAATTAAGCTTCCTATTATAGCGAGAAGTATTCCTTGAATCATACAAATCAAACAAGTCATTTTCCACACATTTGTTAAAGGCATCAACTAAAGGATTTGAACTAGGCATATAAGTACTTGGTCTTCTAAAAAACAAACCATCACTTAATGAAGTATTGCCAAATTCAAGTTTCAACAAAACATTCCTGCTAAGTAGTTTAATGTCAAGTAAACTGTCAGTAACATCACTTTTCCTAGTAGGAATAAATGCAAGGCCCTTCTCCAATACCGATGCCTCATTAGTAGTTAGGGCACGATCAGAAATATTCCATATCAATTAACCCCCATTCTGTTCCACATTTTCTTCAAAGTTTGGCCCGAGTTCCTCTCTAGTGAATGTTTCCATTTCTGCCATCCATGACTCAGTGAATGTGTCCTGCCTTTCCCTTTGTTGACACCGATGGGTAAAGGGAAAGTTAGAGAGGAAACATTGCTTTGGGCCATGGTATCTTTGTGTGAAACAGATATTGTCGAAGGGGTCATTTTCCTTCTAACATCATTCCCAAGGGAGACTGATTGAGTAGGCCTACTAGCATCGACAATGTTCACATTAGATGTAGATGGGTGGGGATAAATATCTTTTACTGTGGAGGCAGATGTTTGTTCCCCACTAACAGTACCTCTGGAATCACTTGTGCTATTGTTAACTTCTGGCATGCTATGATTTGAATCACCCACTTCAGCATTCCTGGTACCATGATCATTACGTGGCCATGTAAAAACATGCTGCCTCTTAAAATCAGAGGACTCTCTATCAATTTTAATTCTTTTCTGTTCTAACAGCTTTTTCTAATAAATAATTACACCATCCAACAAACCTTCCAGTGCCTTATTAGCTAATTGCTCAGGGTAATTCTTAAAAATTAGTTCTTGCTGTTCTCTTGCGCTTTCTCTTAAACTGACTTCCAATAATTTGAAAAAGTCATTCCATAAAGCCATGCAATTGAAGCTTACCTCCAGGTTCAGCTTCTACCAGGGAGCGAGCAGTTCAGGATACTGTGCTCCATATGTGGGCATTTTAAAACCCTTAAACCTCTGGGCACAATCTTGTAATGGAGGCAGACTTCAAAATGTTGGTGTTGAGTCTGCATTCTCTTCAGTTTAAGAAAATAAGCTTCCAAATGCTCAACAGAACTATGAAATGCTTCAAAATCAAGTGAATCCTCTGTAGGGGGCATGTCCAATGACGAGGCCTCTTACAGCATCAGCGGGTTATCACCGCCCATTACACAGTTCAGGAATTTCTCAGGGCAACCTCTGACAACAGTCAATGGCCCTTTTGGTGTATACTCGAGTTCAACTGAAGTAGAAAGTCCCTCAGCCATGTTCCAATGGAGTGTAAAAACAGAGTAAAGGATAAAACAAAACCAAACAGCACTCCAAAGGATAAATGCCTCATTGAAGGAAAAGAAGCTTAAAACATGCTTGAAGTTTACTT
This sequence comes from Protopterus annectens, assembly GCF_019279795.1. NCBI lineage: Eukaryota > Metazoa > Chordata > Ceratodontiformes > Protopteridae > Protopterus > Protopterus annectens. The sequence continues at coordinate 891,471,521 of NC_056744.1, read as the reverse complement.
TTATGGACCTTTTACGTGTTTGCTTTGTTGTATACACTGTTAGATTATTTTATTTAAGTTTAATAAATTTGTTAATGAGCCTGTCATGTTTTAGTGATATTTTTGTTTGTATCTAGTTGGCAACTGATAGTGTATTAGCTGAATAGAGATGGAGACTGAGGCGGGGAGTGAAAAATAATTAGGGGTGAGTAATGGATAATACTGGGAGTGGTGGTGCAGTGAAAGTGGGTGGGGGGTTAATTATAGTAGTATGGTAGGAGGTAAGAAGTGTAAGGAGAGAGAAGGCAAGAAGTGTTAGCAAGTCTAGTAGTAGCATGGTAGAGACAGTTAATATCAGAGCTAGGAGGGTGTTATGATTAGTAGGGGATGGAGTGTAGGTGATGTTTGATTGGTTGGCTGGTATACGGGAGGAATTAGTGGAGAGGTTAAAAGTAACGGTAGTGGGGGTGAGTAAGATTTGGTGGCAGGTTAGAGGAGCGGAGTGAGCCCTAAAATGCGACAGAGTGGGCTATACCTGTTGACCAAGTCCTTAGAGGTCAGAAAACAATCAGTAAGCTATAGCAAAGAATGCTATGCTGAAGATCCACAGAGAGTCTGTGGCCGTTGTTACAGGCTGACGAAACCTGAGATTCAGTGAAAGATGTAGAGGGACAAATTGAAAATAGTGCAGTCTCCAGTGGGAGACTGGAAAGTAAGGCAGTAGAGGGACAAATTAGAACAGCTGAATGGCAGGTTGGGAAGCAGGATGGGGGTTAGCTCTGACTCGGTGATGTGCAGGGTCCTCCCTGCAGTTGCAGTAAGGTACCACACTGGCCGACATATACTATTTCACTGTCAGTGGTATGTTTCAGAGCTACAACAAATAACCCTGAAGGATGAAGCATGTTAGTATCCTAATAAGGCATATGAGGTACCTAGGGAGAGGAGAAACAAATGTCACCCAGATGATAAATTTCTTCAGCTTCTAAAAACTGTTTCAGGAGAAAATTTTGCCCATACTGGAGATCAACCAAGTAGTTGCCAAAGAATGGAATACAAACTGTGTTAAGGATTCTGAAAGATGCTTCAAAACCACCCTATGAAACTCATTTATTTTCATAAGTGTTCACTTATTGCTGCATATTTTTTTTCCTTACTGGATGATTTGAAGTGCTCCAATAAAGGGAGAGAGTGCGTGAAACTATTATTGAGTTCTGTGTGACCTCATTATCTGTTACACTGTGAAGGCTGGGAAGTTGTAGAGGCAGGTATAAATGATTGAAGATAAATTACTTTGCTATCAACCAAAAACAGTATCACTGTGCAGCATCATCATATTCATGATCAGCTTCAAATGAGTAGTTGCCCCATTACATTAAAGGAGTAATTGAGCCGATTAATTAGCTTACCGATTCCTAAAACCATTAAATAAGTATGAGACATCTAAATCAAAGTCTAAAAAGTATTCAAGTAAAACCGTAAAATCTGTATTTTATTCCCCATCTGTCATGAAAATCAACCACTTTAGAAGGCATTGAATAGCTTTTTTATCCTTCCCAAGAAGGTATAAGTGGTCAGAAACATGTGGCATTTCAGACAACATTGCGCACGTACCTTTACACTATCCTATAAAAAGAAATAAAGTTGAGTAAAACTGCAGGGGGGGGATTGGACAAAGGCCAGCATAAAATGCTCAAATGCATTTTTGAAACAGGTAAAACATGCCCGTTTAATTAACCCTGTAGGGAACTATTATAAAAACAATCAGCTGCTTTCTCTTAGCACAAATGCACATAACAATGCTGTTCTCCCATTGATCTCAACACAACTATAGCATAGCAAAGTTTTATTCAGTAGAAACAAAGAAAGCAATAGCAAAAAATGTCAAAAATGTGCAAATGGTACAAATATATTAATATTTAAGATAACACAATGTCATCAACATTCTGATTCTGACAAATAATATGACTATGTAGATTACCTTTTGGCATGATAACATGTAAAACATGAATACACCAAATGACATTACTTTAAAAAAGTAAAAGACAGTCATGTTATTGTGTACTCCATTTAATATATATATTTTCTGTGAGATGTTCTTTCATTCAGTTAGATCTTTCAATCATCTAACACATGAAGTACATACTATTCAATCTCTTTAACTACAGATTATAAAATGAAAGCATTATAGGTTGACAAAACTAAAATAAAAAAGTGACAACATTAATAAGAAATAAGGTATTCCCAGGGGTGATGTTTGTGTTTAAATTAATTAACATTTGGAGATGATTTATGCTCTGCTTTGACTTGTAACCCATGAAACCTTCAAGCATTGATTAACTGCAGCACTAACACAACTGCTGGCCATATATAACTGCTTACAACGACACCTGTAGTCATACCAGCACATGTTCCCATGTATCCCGTGACCCTGAAGAGGATAAAATAGGCATCAGAGTGTGAATGGAGGAATAAATGACTGTTTCCATGCAAAGTGCAGGAAGAGTAGCACAGAAAACTAACTTTCCATTTAACTCTTGTCTTGTATCTCTTTTTAATGTATTAAAAAGCACTTTAGTTTAACTTTACAAAATAAAATAAATGTATCATACAGAAAGTACAACTGATACATACATATGAATCATGAGAGGCAGTTGTACACAAAATAATATTAGAAATTATAATTAAGTCATAATAAAAGATTTTAAAACTCACCAAGTATACTTCATTTTGGCAATGTCTGTTGATTGAATCTTATTCTTTGCATCACAGAACGACTTGGCACCTTGCTTAAATGCAGGCTTAGGCATTAATTCACTGGCACCAAGATACTTTGAGCTTTGATTTCAATATTTCCCCCTTTTGAATAATAAATTAGTCCTGTGAATCAGTTTTTCAGGATTTCCCTTAAACAAAACCTTTCTAAAGGTTAAACAAAAGCTCTGCAACCCTCCATTAGAAGCAACAGTTACTAATATGCAAGGAGATTAAAAAACTCCAAAATACTTGGTAAATACATAGCAGAGACATGAATTAAATATTACACATGCCTAATTTTTTCAAAAGAGACACATATTTCTATAATGAAAGAAACAACCATTATTGAATCACTTAAAAGTATCACAAAATATTGCTTTTCTTGTTTTTCTGCAGACTTTCTGCTAGTTTTGAGTTGTTATCTTGCAGCACAGCAGTTGGGCAATAATGTCTTTTGGGATAACATAACTTTATTGCATAGCTTGATTTGTCCCAAAATCACTATGCCCTAACAGCATATTGTAACTTGAAATAAATTAGAGTGTAAACTTTTAAACTGTGTATAGCAACACACTTTATATTTCACTGCTATGGCTGTATTTTTGCTTAAAATATTGTTTTGACAAAAGATCACAGTAGCTGTCAATTAGTTCAGACTATTAGTGCTGAAAAGGTGGAAGAGAAGAACACCAGTCAAGGAAAATGAGAGAATTAGAGGGAGTTAGAGAAAATCAGTATTAGTTTGCCTGAAGAATGCTGTCACTTTTCTGTTATTTAAGGCTGTAGACAGGCATGCTTTCTAGATTCAGGTGCATAGATCTTTTTGCGCATCTACCACAAACATTATACCTTGCTGAATACAGAATATGCAGCTGTCTAATGTTAAACATAGCTCAGTACATAACTTATGATATACTGCTTATCTAATGGCAATCTCTTTATAGAGCTAAAGGCTACCACTGAAAATGTTTGCATATTTATTAAGGTTACAGTGGGCAACATTTAGAGAGAAGGAAACATTTTTTTCAGATGTGGTTTTTGTCTCCTTTTCTTTGCGTGTCTCTCATAAAGTCTAGATTTTCTGGTAAGTCACTGAGGATTAATTACATTCAGATAATAAAGCTAGACTAGTCATTAGAGTTTCTTACTTCTTATTGTTCAGAAAATGCATGTTAATGCAAAACCTGCTATTTTATTGACTTTTTAAGTAGGTACCCCTGATTTAGGCTTTTGTCTGTCATTATTTTTGTCTTTGTACAGAATTTTTGAGCATATAAGTTGAGAGGTATGTGTGTGTACACTGATGAAAGTGGGATGGTGGCACCTACAACATGGCCTTATTGTTTCAGCCATGGCAACACATTTAAAATAAAGAATTTCAGCTAATGAGAGAGCATTGCAGAAAATAAAATTTTCTGTTTTCATATTATGACCATTGACACTGATTTACAGTTCTTAAAGAAAAGAAATTCCATTTTCATGAGCTGAAAGCCTAGAATTACACTTATTGGTTTTAAAAGTAACTTCAGATCATTACTGTGATTCCATTATAATTTTAATATGTGTTTTGCTTGTGTGTGTGTGTGTGTGTGTGTGTGTGTGTGTGTGTGTGTGTGTGTGTGTGTGTGTGTGTGTGTGTGTGTGTGTGTGTGCATAAGCAACATTCAGAGTCTAATTACATAATCAATAAGCAAAACTGGCACTATTATAAGTAGTAAATATAAAAAGAAATTCAAGCTATGGTGAATGAATGTTCTAGCCTCAAATTAAAAATTCCATATGAATGCCACATTTTCCATACTCAAACAATTCAAATTTGATATTTAGCAATATTCTTTCAGAAAAAAAGTCAGTATCCCTAATTTTGACAGGTAATGCCAGCCTATAATAAATCAATTTAGACAGTTTTGATATCCATGAGTACTAAGTGCTTTGTAGATTTGCAGTATAAGCTGCAGGTCCTGAATTCAGCTAGTTTATATTATGGGGTGGTCTTTAAATGGGGGTCAGGAAATATGATTAAGACAGTTCTTTTCATAATCAAGGAGAGAAGGGCAAAGATCCCGGCCTTCTTATAGGCTCTGTGATGCCCCACCACTGGCAACAATAATCAAGGAGCCTTAATCCACACCACTAGCACCAGTCAGGGACATACATTGGGAGGATGACAGGTATACACACAGTATTTCCAGATGCAGCTCTCTGCATCTAGTACAATTTCCCTTAAGATCACATAGAGACCATGGTCAGTCTAGGGCTGGTTTCTCCCTCTTTCTCTAGATCCCTAATAAGACTCCCCACTGGCACAACTATAGGGATTCGATCTCAGCTGTGTGGCCAAGACATCCAGCACCCTCTCTGCCCAACCAGTGCTTCATGTCCTGCCCAAGTAGCTAATACACACAGTCTTTGAGGTTTGATTTATACACACACACACACACACACACACACACACACACACACACACACACACACACACACACACACACCTGGGAAAGGCTGGCACAGGTTTACTATGTCCCCTTTTTCCCAGAGTATAAGGTAGTTATCACTGCCACCAGCCAGCTCCTTATCAGCTACTTTAAGGGCCTTAACAAAGGGTGTCCAATCTTATTGTGTAATATTACGATCAATACAAATGGTAATCTGACCAAGAGCAAGGCTATTAGGAGTGACCCACATAGTGCTACCAAATAAATATGCAGGTACCTTCAGAACCTAAATATCTCCATTCAAATCACCCACAATGAAAGGTTTAAATATATTTAATAATAAATATTAAAAGAGCAATACAATACTCAGTATTTAATTACAGTGACATCAGAGTTCAAAATCACAGGAACATTGCAGGACAGTCTCAAATAAATAAACAAAAGCATCTAAATAAGCTTTGCAATATTCCTGACTATATCTAAGAGAATTACTATACCCTAGTTAACTTACTTCAGAGCAAGGCAAATGTGGGGAACTGATCTTTTCTAGTTGTTGCTGTCAAGTCAAAGACAGAATACAGAATGCTGTCTCTTACTCGGAGACCTCTCAAATTAATATCTCAAATATTACTGCTGGGATAGCTTTCAGAATGACATCATTTTTTGTCATTTGGGATAGCTTTCAGAATGACATCATTTTTTTTCATCTGACTCTATCCCAGGTGAGAACCCCCACTGCTTGAATCTGACAGTGTTTAGCATCTACCTGTGAAAATATCCTCAGATCTTTGGTACGTGGTGGAAGTCATCAAATAATAAAACACTTCCAAGACAATATAGAAAGTTCCTTAGTTTTAGACATTGTGTCTCCTTGCTGCACTGAAACTGAAACACATCTTTTTGTTTTTTTTAAGCCTAGCCTTAAAGTAATTTAATTTCAGCTATTTTTCTGAAGTTTTGCAAGTTAACCTCCAATTTCCCCTGTTAAAATATATACATTTAAACAGTTACAATAGAGTATGTACATTTCTGTTCTATTCCAGTAGGGTACATTGTGGATACCTTTCAAACAGTACTTTGTAAAATACCGCTTCAGCACATGCCTGTACAAACCATCTTATATTACAAACAGCTCTAATACATTTGTAACACAAACATCTTATATGAATCATGTTGATATTCAAAAATGACATATAATTATTTACAAAATTCCAGCTAGATGGGCTGGCAGTATATCCTTTCTTCACAGTCCCCTCCCCAAAGACTCAAGCTAGTTTTTCAAGGGACCCTTGACAAACATTGTTTGAGAGGGATGAGCCTATCTGGGAATACCTTACCCTATTCCCTGTCTTGAGATCTCAACTGCCTTAACATTGCTGACCCCAGTACAGTGTTGCACTGTCTTATCATATGCCTGCAGCCCTAGGCTCCACCATAGTAACTTGGGATTTTGCTGGCTGGCTCCCTGTACCCATAGATCCCAGTCAGATGCCTTCTGCCTCCTACTGCAAATACTTAGCACCAGGGCCTCCCTATCATGGTAAGGTTTAATAGTATTAACATGGTGCAATTTGGGCCCCTGCCTTGCAGATCTCCCATGTAGTTAACATCACTGATCTTCCTTACCACTTTGAAGGGACCCTCCTAATCTTCCTGCAGCTTGTTGTATCTGACAGGAATGAAAACTATAACCTGCTGCCCTACAGCATACTCTCTAGCTTGAGCATTCCTGTCATACCAAACTTTCCTCTGCTGTTGGGCTTCTGCCAGGTTCTCCTCGGCCAAGCCCATGAGTTCCCTGAGTTGTGTCCTAGGTTTAGGACATATGCCACAACAGACTCCTTGTGGGATTCATACTGGCTCTCCCACTCATCATGAATCATATATAGATGTCCCCTCACCCTGTGCCCATATGGCAACTCAAACGGTGAAAAAACTCTGGATTCCTGGGGCATCTCCCTGTAAGCAAACAACAGATGGGACAAATATCTGTTCCACTACATATTAAACTGTTCTGAAAATGCCCATAGCATGGTCTTTAGTGTAGAGTTTAACCTCTCCACAAGACCATTAGTCTGGGGGTGGTAGGGAGTAGTCTTTAGGCACTTCATCCCAAAGTACTTCCACAGACAAGCCAGCAGGTCTGACATGAAATTGGCACCTCTGTCAGTCAGTATTTCTTTTGGGAAACCTACCCTGCTGAAAATCTCAAAGCATTTTCCACCTTTTCTGCCTCAGTGGAGGACAGAGCCACCGCCTCAGGGTATCTGGTAGCATAATCTTCTATCACTAGGATATACTTCTTTCCTGTGGAACGTGGAGTACTCAGAAGCCCCACAATATCCATAGCTACCTTCTGAAATGGCTCCTCAATCACAGGCAAAAGCACTAAAGCTTTGACCTTGTCTCCTGCCTTGTCTACCTTTTGGTACTGCTCACAGATCCTGCAGTACCCTGTTACATCCCTGGAAATCCCATGCCAATAAAAGTTCTGCATAATACATCTCTTGGTATGCTTTATGCCCATATGACCTGCAAAGGGAATATCATAGGCTATGGCTTGAAGTGCCAGATGGTAGGCTCTGGGCACTACCAACTGCTGTATTCTCTCATGCTCTAGCCCTTCCTCAGGGGTCCACTCTCTATACAGTAAAACTTTGTCCCAGTATACAGATACCCCCTTTCCTTGAGAATCAGATGCTTCACTAGCTACCTCCCTCAGGCCTTGTAATGTAAGGTCTGAGAGATGAGTCTGTCTCAATTCTCTCTTTGTGACCCTTTCCATCACCCCTTCCACAGAAAGTTGGGTATCCTCTGATAGCAGTGCCTCACTGTGAGCCTGGGTACTACTACTCATCTCTGCCTTTGCACTCACTCTGTCCAAGGAAATATCCATACCTACAAGCAGCTGTGACTCATCTTCAGTCACACTGTTACTGGGTAGCTCCCTCCCTGAAGTAGCCATCTCACCAATCCTGGTTTCAAGTGTGCAGTCTGTCTGGGTTTCCCCCAGGCTACCAGACCTACATGCTTGTCTCCACACCTGACTGCATGTAACTGTGTGCACACAAGGTACTGCATTATCAAAATCATTCCCTATCAGAACATCTGTGGGAATATCCTCAAACACACCTACTTGTTTGCTTCCTTTTCTACACTCCCAGTCAAGGTGAACCCTAGCCAAAGGTATTTTGGACTGGGATCCCTCCTAAAGCTCTGACTGGAGTAGACTGCCCAAGCAAGTAGTGCTCCTCTTTAACCATTGCAGGCTTCACAATGGTTAGGTCAGAGGCTGTGCTTCTCTTAGCAGTGGCCTGTTTTCCATCTACTAAGTTAGGATGAAAGGTCGTGTGGTAGTTTGGTACCTTTGTTGTCTCCAGACAACTTATTACTGGCATTCTGTCATTCCCACTTACTGGCTCCCCCACCTTTTTTGCCACACCTTGCCTCCATGGACATCTATATGCTACACGGCCCCACTGGTTACATTTAAAAGATTTAACCCTTGATCCTGGCCATGTATCTGAACTAGTGGCTTCCCCTGTTACTGACAGACTCTGTTGAGGTGGTTTAGGCTGCCCACCATGGGTTCCCTTATATACATTTGGAGCATTGGGTATCCATTTCCTATGCAGTGATGCCCTGCTTGCTGGGTATAGCTCTCCCTTTTCCCACAACTCATCTGTGGTCCTGCATTCCTTATCTGCCAACCAGATTCTCATGTCCTCAGTCAAAGTGTTAAGGGCTTGTTCTCTCACCAAAAGGTCTGCCAGCCCTTCAAAAGTGGTGACCAGACACCCACTCACCCATCTATGAAAATAAGTGCTTAACTCAGCAATATATTCACACACACTTTCATCTGCCTTGTGTATGTGCTCACAAAACTTTTTTGTATAAGTTTCAGGTGTTAACTTAAAACACTTTAATAAACAATTTTTAACAGTATTATAATTTAAGCAATCCATACCAGACAATTTAGAAACAGCAGTTACAACTTTACCATGGAGTAAGGGAGCCAGGAACTGTACCCAGAGCCCTTGGTCAACATTACACTGTTTACATATACTTTCAAACATATGACTAAAGCTATAAAAATTATCACCCTCTGTAAATTATGGAAGAAATTTACTGACCTTTATTGCTTCTGGGGTTCAGTTACTCCCTTCTCCATTACCTCCATGACCCTGGCGAAGAGCCAGCATCTCCTTTTCATGTTGCCTCTGCCTCTCATTTTCATCAGCCTACAAATGTCTCAGTCTCTCTGCAAATTTGAATGCCATCTGTTTCTCCTTTTCTTCAGCCTCCAAACTCCACTGTCTCTCTGCTGATTCTAGTTCCAACTGTAGGCCTCCAGTTCAAGTCTTTTTAACTCAAGATGGATTTTTAAGTCCTCTGAGGAAAGATTGAACTGTCCATTTTCTAAGAGTAGTATATCCCCAAGGCTATTCGGATTGTACTCGTGATTGCTGGTCTGTGATGCAGCTGGCACTAAGGCTGTAATCATTTCTGCTTTAGTCAGGTTGGCATGCACCAATCCTTTGTCTTGGCACATCTCAGCCAACCGGCTCCTTGTCAGCTTGCCATACTCCTCTGCTGACATCATTGCCTGCTCTCCCTAACTAACTAAGTTAACAAAAAATAAATAAAACTAATGTGATATGAAAATCTGAACATTCACTGTGTTGTTGATTGAGAGTACAAACACCTTCTTTAGTGACCATTGTTTACAGGCTACAGGAGTTCAATATCCACACCACTGAATCTTAACCTTAATATGTAATGTGGTGATCCCACCACTGCCAACCAATACATGTGATGCCCCCCACTGGCAACAGTAATCAAGGAACCTCATTCCTTACCACTAGCGCCAGTTGGGGACATACATTGGGAAGATGACAAGTACACATACAGTATTTCCAGGTGCAGCTGTCTGCATCTAGTTCAGTTTCCCTTAAGAGCACACAGAGACACAGTCAGTCTAGGGCTGGTTTCTCCCTCTTTCTCCAGATCCCCAATAAGACTCCCATTGGCACAGCTGTAGGGCTGAGATCTGTGCTGAATGACCAAGCCAAGACCTCCAGCACCCTCTTTGCCCAACCAGTGCTTCATGTCCTGCCCAGTAGCTGACACGCACACTGTTTGAGGTTTGATTTATAAACACACACGCACACACCTGGGAAAGGCTGGCACTGGTTTACTACCTATGCCCCCTTTTTCCCAGACTATAAGGTAGTTATCACTGTCACCAGCTAGCTCCTTATCAGCTACTTTAAGGCCCTTATCAAAGGGTGTCCAATCTTACTATGTAATGTTACTATCAATACAAATGGTAGTTTGACCAACAGCAAGGCTTTTAGGAGTGACCCACACTGTGTCACCAAATAAATGTGCAAGTACTCTCAGAACTTAAATATCTGTAGACAAATCAGCCACAATGAAAAGTTTAAATATATATTAATAATAAACATTAAAAGAACAAGACAATAGTCAGTATATAATTACAGTGACATCAGAGTTCAAAATCACAGGAAATATTTAAAACAACATTACAGGACAGTCTCGAATAAAGAAAGAAAAACATCTAAATTAAGCTTTGATATATTCTTGACTATATCTAACAGAATTACTATACCCTAGTTAACTGACTTCAGAGCAAGGCAGATGTGGGGAATGGATCTTCTCTAGTTGTTGTTGTCAGGTCAAAGACAGAATACAGAATGCTGTCTCACTCAGAGACCTCTCAAATTAATATCTGAAATATTACTGCTGGGATAGCTTTCAGAATGACATAATTTCTTGTCATCTGACTCTATCCCAGGTGAGAACCCCTACTGCTGGAATCTGGCAGTATTTAGCCTCTACCTGTGAAAACACATAGACAAGGGAATTTCCTCAGATCTTTGGCAAATGGTGGAAGTCATAAAACAATAAAACACTTTCAAGACTATACAGAAAGCTCCTTAGATTTAGGCATTGTCTCCTTGCTGCACTGAAACTGAAAGACAATATCTTTTTTATGGCCTAGCCATAAAGTAATTTAATTTCAGCTATTTTTCTGAAGTTTTGCAATTATCATCATGTATTCCAGTTTCCCCTGTTAATATATATATATATATGTATATATATATTTAAACAGTTACAACAGTGTATGTACATTTCTGTTCTATTCCAGTAGGGTACACTGTGGATACCTTTCAAACAGCACTTTGTAAAATACCTCTACAGCACACATGTCTATACAAACCATCTTATATGACATACAGCTGTAATGCATTTGTAACACAAGCGTCTTAAATGAATCATGTTGATATTCACAAATGACATATAATTATTTACAAAATTCCAGCTAGCTGGGCTGACAGTATCTCCTTTCGTCACAGACTCATTTAGCAATAACCAACACTCAGCCATGGGTTATTGCTGTAATACAATTGTGTTCTTTTTTTTTTCATTTTTTGTGTGTTTGTTATAGTTATTTGTGTGTGTGTGTGTGTGTGCGTGTGTGTGTGCAAGTGTGCAAGTGTTTGTGCATGAGTGGTTGCGTGCATGTGTGTGTGTGTGTGTGTGTGTGTGTGTGTGTGTGTGTGTGTGTGTGTGTGTGTGTGTGTGTGTGTGTGTGTACATGCGTGTGTGTTTCAGAATGTGTTCTTCCACTTTATTTTGAGAGAAAAAAATAGTTCCACTAATTTTATTAAATTTATGCTTTTATTTAATCGCATGATTTTTATTAAGTAATATTTAGTAAATATAGATAAAAAGAAGTCAAGAATGAACATTTGTTTATTTATTCATTTATTGATATGTGTTTGACACCTTGTCCTTTATTAGTCTATTGCTCCTCTGTTTGTTTCTTCATATATCTTTATTTCTTGGCTTGTGGTCTTCTTAGTGTAGTACCTGTAATGAAAAAATGGATTTATATGCTACTCGTAGTTTCTGACATACTGAAATAAAGATTTTTACTTACTTGTTTTGCTGGTATTGTGTGGTGTAATGTTTACTGTTCCATGGTTTATTATTTTTTTCATGCTCTTTCTGTTGTTTGTGGTATGTCTTCATTGTTTGTTATTTCTGTGTTGTACAGTTTTTTTCAGTGAGGGGTAGCTCTATTTTGCCATTTCTAATATGTTCATTTTTTTATATTTGTAGGATTTTGTCTATATTACATGATATTATTTTTCACCATGTTTTGAAGTCATTTACTGATGGCTGGTAGTAAAAATGCAGTGATGTTTCACTTTTATGTCCTGTTATACTCATTATCTATCTTGCTTCCATTCCTAGTCTGATAGTAGAGTTACTGCACTGGCTCATAAGGAATGGTGTATGTATAATTTGGGAAGATTTGCCTTTTTGCATACATCTGACAGCATTTTTGATAGGTAGTTGATTCCTATTAGTTGTGTTTTGTACCAGGTTTGCATTTTATCAAGTATTTGTTATGGATGTCTTTAGGTTGCACTTTTTTTTAAAACATCTTTATTGATTTTAACATACAACCAGTAGAACTTAATAATTTTTACATGTAGTTAACAATAAGAAAGTAAAGAACATGCATAAAACAACTAAAGTATTTACAAAGACATCTACCTTTAGGTTTCATCAGTGTACAAATACAAACGTTTTCATAAAGAAACAGATTATTTTTCTAACAATCTCTGTAGAGTAACCCACATATTGTAGAATGATGTTTCCCTAGATATTCTTGATTTAATTGTCAGCAGTTTCAGATGACACACATCGGTTAGGACATTTTTTTAAATTCTATAAAAGAAGGAGGAGAATATGAGATCCAATTTCTAGTAATAATCTTTCTAGCCACCATTAGAATTGACCAGAGTAAAGGAAGCTTAACCTTTTTAACATATTTTGGTATGGGTTTGTTGAACAGGGTTAATTATTTAGAAATTATAAAGTTATCTGTAAATAGAGCTTGTAGAAAGTTATTAACAAGTTTCCAATAATCATTCAGTTTTGTACAATCAAAGAACATATGAGCCCAGTCAGAATTTATCACCGAATTACATCTCTTACACATATTATCTTTTTTATTAATTTTACTCATTACTTGTGGTGTATAAAAGACTTGTGCGAGAATTTCCAGGTATAAAGCTTCCATTTAATAGAAGAAGTTGTTTTACCAGATGATTCCAGTATATACTCTTTATCTTGTTCTTTAGGTAATTCATTATTAATGGAAAGGAAGTAATTCCAAAAAATTTCCTGAACAACTATACATTTCCTCTCTAATGATTTTATGAATGTGAGAAAGTTTACCTTTGGTTGAAACTTTCTGCTGTAAGTTTAATACCATATAATCTGTCAGTATTGGAATGGATTTTTTTTAACTGTAGGGGATATTAAATCAAGTTTATTAGAGAGATGTTTATAGGCTTGGATGTCCAACCAACAAGTTTCATCCAATTCAAATTCTTGTATTAAAATGTCTAAATTTTTAACTTTATTATCTAGCATCATCTGATACCAAAATATTATTTTTTTCTGTTTAAATAGTAATGCTTTATCTGAGTTATATGATGAAAAAACTTGTATGTATGCTATAGGATATACAAAAATCCATTTTTTATACATTGGATGTTTGTATATAAAGTTTCAGAAGGTATTAATAATATTTGATAAGTAATTAGTTGAGTATTTCGGTGTGACAGGAGTGATAAAGAGATCTTTAAGTATCCACAAAATGGTATTATTAATAATATCAATTTTGCATGATTATGGTGTAGTAATTAATTCCATACTAATTGTTTCCCAATATTTTTTCCATTTCACAGAGTATAAATTATCTAGTAATGGCGATGTAGTTTTAATTATAGAGTAGATGGAGTATGAGTCTAAGTCAGGGAAGGCTATACCTCCTTTGGACCAACTATTTATGTGTGTTCTTAATGCCATTCTAGGTTTATTAGGAGCCCAGAAGAATTTCAACATTATGAAGTTTAGTTTTTTAATGATTGTCTTAGAAAGTAGAAGTAATACTGATTGAATTATATATAGCATCTTCGGAAGTATTATCATTTTAATTATTGTAAGTCTTTCTTCCATTGTAAAAAAATACTATTCCAGCTTGTTATAAGAGTTTGTATGTTTTCAAGACTTTTAATATAGTTAATGCCTTTTGCTAGAATAATGCCTAGATATGTTATTTGATCTGAGTTAGGTTTGTATTTGTGGTATATTCTCCTTAAATTATTTTTGGCTGAGTATATGGGTAGTATTTTTGTTTTTTTCTTCATTAAAAACCAAACCTGAGATTTTTTGGAAGTCTACCATAGAATTAAATAATAACTCTAGAAAGGAATTGTTTCCATTAAATGTAATTAGAACATCATCAGCAAAGAGCTGCATTTTTGATGTTTCAGCATTTATATTAAAGCCTTCTATATCTTCATTTTTTCTAATTAGATTGGCCCAGGGTTCCATTATTAAAGTAAATAATATAGGTGAGAGTGGACAGCCCTGTTTGGTACCTTTTAAGATAGGCAAATGTTGAGAGATATATGTGCCTATTTTTATGTATGCTAAGGCTCCTTTATATAATTGTTCAATCAAATTTACAAATGTATCAGAGAAATTGATGCATTTCAATAATATGAACAGATAGTCCCAGTTCACAGAATCAAATGCCAAGTTGATATCTAGCCTTATTAATGTCAGGTCTTTCTTTTTCTTAGCATAATCAATTAAAGTTAAAGTTCTTCTTATGTTATAAAAACTATTTTTATTTGTAATAAAGCCTGTTTGAGCTTCTTCAATTATATTTGGAAGAATTTTCTTTAATCTGTCCGCAAATATATTCATAAAAATCTTGTATTCAACATTTAGTAAAGACATGGGTCTATATAAGTAACACCTTGTTGGTTCTTTATTGGTTTTCAAAATTGGAGAAATAAAAGTATATTTCCATTACGGGGGAATTGTAGATTCATTCTGGGCTGTCAAAATACATTTTATAGTAATAAAAGATTATTTTTGGCATTATTTTATAGATCTCTGGTATAATACCATCGTTTCCTGGTACTTATTTAATTTGAGTTTGTTTATCTGAGTTTGAGTGTCAGTAAATAAGATGTGTTTATCTATTAATTCAACCTGTTATTTGTTAACATTTTTATTCATATATTTCATAGGTTCATAGGTTCATACAAGGCTATCTGCCCTAGGGCATTTATAAGCCTAGCCAGAGTGTGTTTGGCTTTCGCCACCCATTTTAAATTAATTTTGCTATGCCCTTTTTTGAGGTTAGTATACTGTACCTCTGTCTAACAGTGACACAGAAGTGCTACCCGGGGTAAACCTATGATCTCCCATCCACTCATCAAGATTCCTCTTCAAGAGAGTCAATGAGGGACTCTGCCTAAACTGGACTGGGATTTTATTCCAGAGTGAAGGGAGCCTCGACGATGACCTCCCCTGATCTAGATGTGAATCCCTCCATGATTAGGTGGGCTATATAAAATGTTTTTCTAACCACTTTGGCCACGTGGTTGTCAAATGAGAGATTGCTATCAACTTGGGTCCCCAGGTCCCTAATTACTTCTTCTGTACTTAATGGATTACCACCTATGTGGTAATTTGTGGGCACTTTGTTTTTGCCAAAGAGGATGACTATACACTTTTTGGCGTTTAGCTTGAGGCCATGGCTCTGGCACTGGCACCAGTTGTCTGTTTCTATGAGGCCCTTTTGGAGGATGCTTGTGTCGGCTGGAGAGTCGATTATGGCACCCAGTTTGCAGTCATCTGCGATCTTGGTCAGCCACAGTCCTTCCATGTTTGCCTGTATCTCCGAGAAATATATACCGAACAAGAGAGGTCCCAGGACTGAGCCTTGTGGGACGCCACTTGCAACTGGTTTGGAGTCTGACATGGCTCCAGCAATTCTAACCATGTGGGTTCTGTCCTTGAGCCAGTTTGCAACCCATCTAGTGACATAGGGGTTTATATTTAAGCTGGTGAGCTTATCTATAATGCCCAAGTGGGGTATTTTATCGAAGGATTTTGCAAGGTCCAGGTAGGCTGTGTGGACCACCTTCCCCTCGTCAATGGCCTTGGTGACTGTTTCAAAGAAATCAACCAGGTTTAAGAGGCAGGATCTGCCCTTAACAAAGCCGAACTGGGTAGGATACAGCGTCTGTAGGTCCCCAATATCTTTATTTATGAGGTCCATGATGATCCTTTCCATAGCTTTGCAGACCAAGCTAGTTCGGCTTATGGGGCGATAGTTTCCAGGATCCGTTGAGGCACCACCTTTGTGGAGAGGGACCACTGTTGCTGTACGACACTCTTTGGGTACATATAGGTTCATAGGTTCATAGGTAGATACTAGGCTATCTGCCCTAGGGCATTTATAAGCCTAGCCAGAGTGTATTTGGCTTCCACCTCCCTATTAGATTAGCCTACTGTGCCTCTGTAAAGTAGGTCACAGAAGGTACCCTTTTAAGATTAGTTTACTGTGGCTCTGTCTAGCAGGGACACAGGAGAGATCCCAGGGGTGAATTTGCGATTTCCCATCCACGCATCCAAATTTTGCTTGAAGAGGGTCAGTGAGGGGCTATGTCTAACATGAATTGGGATTCTATTCCAGAGTGAGGGGAGCCTCTGGGAAATTAATCTGTCCCTCCAGCATGTCCTATTTATTTTTGTGCTGAGGTTTAGGTCCCTGGAGCGTGTAGCTCTAAGGGACTTGGATTTTTTGAGGTGGAGCATGTCCATTAATTCTGGGTTCGACAAGGCTTTGTACGTCAGGCATAGACAGCCTCTGAGTAGGTGGTAAGCAACTGATTAGAGCTAGAGTTTCTTTAGTTGAGCTGCATAGGACATCTGTTTGTAGCCCATGATCCTCTTCGTGAGGTACTTTTGGGGTCTCTCCAGTTGCTGCAGGTGTCGGGTAAGGTACATCCCAAAAGGGGCATTGTATTCAATTATGGGCCTGATGAGTGACGAGTAGAGGGGCACAATGACCTCTCTTGATCTAGATGCGAACCCTTTCGTGATAAGGTGGGCTATATAGAAGGTCTTTCTAACCACTTTGGCAACGTGATTATCAAAGGAGAGATTACTATCTACGTTGGTCCCCAAATCTCTAATTACTTCTTCCGTACTTAATGGATTACCACCTATGTGATAATTTGTGGGCACCTTGTTTTTCCCAAAGGGGATGACTATGCACTTTTTAGCCTTTAGCTTGAGGCCGTGGCTCTGGCACCAAGCATCCATCTCTGTGAGACTCTTTTGGAGGATGCTTGTGTCAGCTGGAGATTCGATTATGGCCCCCAGTTTGCAGTCATCTGCGAACTTTGTCAGCCATAATCCCCCCCGTGTTAGCCTGAACCTCAGAGAAGTATATACCAAACAAGAGAGGTCCCAGAACTGAGCCCTGTGGGATGCCACTTGTAACTGGTTTGGATTTGGACATGGCACCTGCGATTCTGACCATGTGGGTTCTATCTCTGAGCCAGTTTGCAACCCATCTTGTGATATAGGGGTTGATAGTTAAGCTGGTAAGCTTATTTATGATGCCTGAGTGGGGTATTGTGTCGAAGGCTTTTGCGAGGTCCAGGTAGGCTGTGTGGACTACCTTGCCCTCATCTATGGCTTTGGTAACTGTTTCAAAGAAATCAATTAGGTTTAAGAGGCAAGATCTGCCCTTAACAAAGTTGAATTGGGTAGGGTCCAGTGTCTGGAGGCTCCCAATGTCTTTGTTTATGAGTTCCATGATAATACACTCCATAGCTTTACAAACCAGACAAGTCAGGCTTATGAGGCGATAGTTTCCTGGGTCCGTTGTGGCACCACCTTTGTGGAGTGGGACCACTGTAGCTGTACGCCATTCTTTGGGTACATATCCTGTAGTAAGGCTAAGTTTGAACAGTGACTTAATGTGAGGGTTCAGTTCTTCTCGGAGCTCGTGTAAGACACAGCCTGGGACACCATCCGGTCCCATAGATGTTGTGTTTTTTGCTTTGGAGAGGGCAGCTTTCACCTGTGCATCTGTGATGTCAGGGAGGTTACATTCAGTTGGGATAGGCGTTTGCTCCTTTGGGGGGGAGGGGGGAGAAGTTTACACTGAATCTGTCTGCCAGGATGTTGGCTATGTTTGTAGGTTTGGTATATTTTGTACCATTATTCAACAATTCAGAGCATATCTGGGAGTTTCCGCCCATGTTTCTGACATAACTAAAGAAGGCCTTGTGATTATCTTTAGTGTCTAGGGCAATTTTTCTTTCGAAACTGGCCTTTGATGATTTTATGAGGGATCAAAGTTTCTTGTTAATACTGATCAGAGATGCCTTCCCTTTTTGGGATTTTGCTCTGTCATGTAGTAGCTTCCTCCTTCTGTTGTATAGCTTATTTATGGCCGGGGTCCACCAGACTGGTCTCCTGTTTTTGGAGGAGTGAGTCTTGGTTTTATTTGGGATAGCACAATCCATGCATTCCTGCAGGTGCTCATAGAATGCATTTGTAAAGGATTCTGCGGATTGGGCTGTATTATCCTCTAGCCCAGGGGCTTTGAAGGATTCCACCTCAGTCTTGAGAAGTGCAAAGTTGGCTTTTGAGAAATTCTTTACAGTGATTTCCTTGGCTGGGGGTGGGGACGGGATATGGATGTCCAGGGAAATTTGTTTATGGTCTGATCTTACCAATGAGGGGTTTACCTCTGGTGCGGAACATAGAGTCCCCATGTTGGTGATGACCAGGTCCAATATGTTGTTCCGTCTTGTGGGAGTGGTGACCAAGCTGTTCCATTGCGTTAGAGTTTATAAATTCAGGGAACCGTTGGGCGAGGGTGTTTGGGCTTGAGTAGTTTTTCCAGTCAATGTTTGGGTAGTTGAAGTCACCCAATAACATAGTGTTTGGAGAGACCTTCATATTCTCCAGTGTTCTCAGGAATGCCAAGTAGAGTTCCTGTAATAGGGAGGGTGTTCTGTAGCAGGCTACAAACTGAAAGGCAGTTTTGCCCGCTGTTAGTTGCACATGGATGGTTTCCGATGCTTCGTGCAGTGCCACTAACCTGGAGGTGTAGGTATCTTTGATGAATATAGATACTCCCCCTTCTTTTGTGCTTCGGTCCGAGTTTTGAGGCCGAAACGCATGGTATGCGTTATAACCTGGTAGTGCTGGGGTGCTCTCAGGAGCCTTGAACCAGGTTTCTGTTACTGCACAGACATCGATTTTCTCCATACTGAGGAGAGTCTCGAGTGCATGCATCTTGAGGTTTAGACTTCTGGCATTGAGTAGCATTACCTTTAGTTTTTTTGTCTTTGGGTTGTCTATGGAGGTGGGTTTGTCCTTTGAGCCTTGCCTAAAAAGGCACTATGGGGGTGACAAGAGCCTTGGCCAGTATATGAAAGCCTAAGGGTGACAGGTGCAAGCCGTCCCTAGCGAAGCAACGTGTCTTGTCGAGCATGTCATCCCAGGCTGACAGACACTGGATCCCCTTTGAATGACACCAATACTTTAGCCAATTGTTGAAACTGATCATTTTGTCTTTATACTGTGGCATCATTCTTGGTGAGGGCAAGATGCTACTCAAGGTCAGGGACATACCAGCCTGGGCTACATGGTCAGAGAGCTCCTCTATGTCTCTTTTCATGTAGTCCAGGGAGGTCCGTCTCAGGTCATTCACACCAGCATGGACAATGACGGAGTCATACTTGTACTTGCTTTGGAGTGACCTGAGTGCTTGCATTATGTGGCGGATCCTGGCACCCGACAGGCAGCTTACAGTGACCTTTTCCTTGTTCAGTCTGGTGAGTGGACATCAGTGTGCCGGACAATAGAGTCCCCTATAACAAGTGTATTTGGTGTGTTGTTTGGCCTTATTGACTGTGACTGTGAGGCGCACTGATTTTGTGAGATATGTGATTTGTGGATATTGTTGAGGGGTGGCTGTTGCTTGGAATATCTGCTTAGGAGGTCTTTGCTGTTTAGGCAGATTTTTATTTAGAGCCTCCGAGTATGTTTTTGTGTGTTTATGTGTTGGGTATGCAGATGCAATAGGTCTGTGTGAGATTGGATTTGTGGTGTGGGTGGTTACCTTTTCCTCCTGACTGACTGTGCCAGTCTTGGGTTGAGAGAGCTCTGCCTCCAGTTTGGCTGTGTAACTGCATCTCTCACATGTATTAGAGTTTGTTGGAAGGAGGAGAGGGTTGTCTGTGTATATAAGGCAATTGTAACATTGCCTCAAAATTGCCAGATTCACCAGCTGGACTGGAGAGTAACCTTGAAACTGACCCTTGGACATACCAGATTGGTATAGGAAACTGTTTTTTTTTACTGATCAGATTAGTGAAGGGAACTGATTTTTCACTTGATCAGGAAGCACCAATCGGGAGTCTAATACTTATGAGAAGTCAAGGAGGGTGTAGTGCTTTAGTTAGTTAGTGTTTCCTTGTAAGAGCTGAGCAAGTGCAGGGCTTTAGAAAGAGAATAGAGTGATTACTTTGAGAGTTTGAACAGTTCTAAGGGAAAAAGTGAAGAGCAGACTTTGTGGAGCCTGGAATAGTTTAAACCTGTTTAGGCGGCGCTGCCCGACACTGCTCAGTGTGAAAAAACGCGCAAAAAGAGAGTTGTAGGGTTTTAAGAGAGAGAGATCAAGGAGTTTAGAATTGACCCAAAATGGCCAATAAAACTACAGCTTCTATGTAGTAACCACTCCTCCAGGGACAGGCAGGCTGTTCAGTGTTAACCACTCCCACTGGTGACCACAGAGACTTCCCTTTAGCCCAAGCAAGCACTGGCCTTCTAGAAACTTCCAAACAGTTCAGAACAGCAAATCTGTAACTGAACTTTCTTAACTTTCAGAAAGTGGGAAAAAGCAAGATTTTTTTTTTCTTTTTGTTGTAGTTTAAAGGTAGCAGAGATACACAAGCAGCAAAATAATCACAACAGTGCAATAAATGACCCCACACTTGAGTGCTAGGCCAAAATCAGGTAAAATGCAGTTTGTAGAGAAAAAACGATTTTAAATTAAGTGCAACACAGGAAATGCAGTAAACAGGCTCTAGATGTGTTCCAAGTACTGTTACTGTTACAGATATAAACTTTAGCAAGCCGGAAAATGCCAAAAAGTAGGCAGCAAAGCAGTAAAACTTAACAAAAAAATCAAAAGAAAATACTTAAAATCACAAAAGTGGCTCCTTTTCTTCTCTCAGCGTTTTCTCCTCTTGGTAGGTGCTTCAGCAACAACTAGCAAGCCTGAAAAGATGCCAAAACCACGAGGCAGCCTGATTTTAAGAGAGAGAAATCAAGGAGTTTAGAATTGACCCAAAATGGCCAATAAAACTACAGCTTCTAGGTAGTAACCACTCCTCCAGGGACAGGCAGGCTGTTCAGTGTTAACCACTCCCACTGGTGAACACAGAGACGTCCCTTTAGCCCAAGCAAGCACTGGCCTTCTAGAAACTTCCAAACAGTTCAGAACAGCAAATCTGTAACTGAACTTTCTTAACTTTCAGAAAGTGGGAAAAAAAGCAAGATTTTTTTTTTTTTTCTTTTTGTTGTAGTTTAAAGGTAGCAGAGCTACACAAGCAGCAAAATAATCACAACAGTGCAATAAATGACCTCACACTTGAGTGCTAGGCCAAAATCAGGTAAAATGCAGTTTTTAGAGAAAAAAATGATTCTAAATTAAGTGCAACACAGGAAATGCAGTAAACAGGCTCTAGATGTGTTCCAAGTACTGTTACTGTTACAGATATAAACTTTAGCAAGCCGGAAAATGCCAAAAAGTAGGCGGCAAAGCAGTAAAACTTAACAAAAAATCAGAAGAAAATACTTAAAATCACAAAAGTGCCTCCTTTTCTTCTCTCAGAGTTTTCTCCTCTTGGTAGGTGCTTCAGCAACAACTAGCAAGCCTGAAAAAACTGTAGTAAGGCTGAGATTGAACAGTAGTTTTACGTTTGGGTTTAGCTCTTCTTGGAGTTCATGTAGGATGCAGCCCGGGACACAGTCTGGTCCCATTGATGCTGTGTTTTTTGCTTTGGAGAGGGCGGCTCTTACCTGAGCATCTGAGATGTCAGGGGGGCAGCACTCTGCTGGGATAGATATTCGCCCTTTTGGTGGGGAGGGGGGGAGAAGTTTGCACTGAACCTGTCAGCTAGGATGTTGGCAATGTCTGTGGGTTCATGTATTTTTTGTCATTTTGGACTAATTCTGAGCATATCTGGGAATTCTCACCCAGGTTCCTAACATAACTAAAGAAAGCCTTGTGATTATCCTTAGTGTCCTGTGCAATTTTTCTCTCGAAGCTGGCCTTATACGATTTTATGAGTGCCCATAGTTTTTTGTTAATACTGATCAGAGATGCCTTCCCTTTTTGGGATTTTGCTCTATCATGTAGTAGCTTCCTCCTTCTATTGTATAGTTTGTTTATGGCTGGGGTCCACCAGACAGGATGTCTGCCTTTGGGGGATTGGGTCTTGGTTTTATTTGGGATTGGATGATCCATGCATTCCTGAAGGTGTTCATAGAATGCGTTTATAAAGGATTCTGCGGTCTGGGCCGTATTTTCCACAGGCCCGGGGGCTTTGAAGGATTCCACCTCAGTTTTGAGGAGTGTGAAATTTGCTTTAGAGAAGTTTTTCACTGTGGTTTTCTGGGCAGGGGGTGGGGTCGGGATGTGAATATCCAGTGAGATTAGTTTATGGTCTGATCTTACCAGTGAGGGATACACTTCTGGTCTGGAGCATAGAGTCCCCATGTTGGTGATGATCAGGTCTAGTATGTTTTCCCCTCTTGTGGGAGTGGTAACAATTTGTTCCATAGCATTTGAGTTTATAAATTCTAGGAACCTTTGGGCTAGGGTGTTGGAGCTAGAGTAATGCTCCCAGTCTGTGTTTGGGTAGTTGAAGTCGCCCAATATAATGGTGTTTGGAGAGACCTTCATATTTTCCAGTGTTCTCAGGAAGGCCGAGTGGGGTTCCTGGGTTTGGGAGGGTGGTCTGTAGCAGGCTATAAACTGGAAGGCAGTTTTACCCACTGTTAGTTGCACATGGATAGTCTCTGATGCTTCGTGCTGTGCCACCAACCTGGAGGTGTGGGTATCTTTGACGAATATTGATACTCCCCCTCCTTTTGTGGTTCGGTCCAAGTTTTGGGGCCGAAAAGCATGGTTTGAGGTATAACCTGGTAGTGCTGGGGTGCTCTCGGGAGCCTTGAACCAGGTTTCTGTTACTGCACAGATATTGATGTTCTCCATGCTAAGGAGAGTTTCGAGTGCATGCATCTTGAGGTTTAGACTTCTGGCATTGAGTAGCATTACTCTTAGTTTCTTATCCCTTGTGATACTTATGGAGGTGGGTTTGTCTTTTGAGCCTTGCCTAAAAAGGCACTATGGGGGTAGCAAGAGCCTTTGCCAATATCCGACAGCCCAGGGGTGACAGGTGCAAGCCATCCCTAGAGAAGCATCGTGGCTTGTCGAGCATGTCATCCCAGGCTGACAGGCATTGGATCCCCTTTGAATGACACCAATACTTAAGCCAATTGTTGAAATTGATCATCTTGTCTTCATATTGTGGCATCATTCTTGGTGAGGGCAAGATGCTACTCAAGGTCAGGGTCATACCAGCCTGGGCTACATGCTCAGAGAGCTCCTCTATGTCTCTTTTCATGTAGTCCAGGGAGGTACGTCTCAGGTCATTCACACCAGCATGGACAATGACTGAGTCATATTTGTACTTCCCTTGGAGTGACCTGAGTGCGTGTGTTGTGTGGCGGATCCTAGCACCCCACAGGCAGCTCACCTTGACCTTCTCCTTATTCAGCCTGGTGAGTGGGACGTCAGTATGCCTGACAATAGAGTCACCTATTACAAGTGTATCAGGTGTGTTGTTTAGCCTTAAGGGCTGTGACTGTTCGGCACACTGGCTTTGTGAGTTATGTGTTGCACGTGTTTTGTTTTGGGGTAGCGGTTGCTTGGGTGTCTGCTTTGGAGGTCTCTGCTGCTTAGGCAGATTTTTATTTAGAGCCTCCGAGTATGTTTTTGTGTGTTTACGTGTTTGGTTTGCTGTCGTGGTAGGTCTGTGTGAGACTGGAATTGTAGTGAGTGTGGTTTCCTTCTCCTCCTGACTGGATTTATGAATTCTTTTATTCTGTCTTTTGGTTCCATATTAACTTTATTGTGATTAATTTTATGAAAGTAGTCCCTAAACCCATCCAGAATTTCTAGTAGATTAGAGACTTATTTCTTTTTCTTAAAGAAGAAGATCTCTTTGATATGGTTCTGTTTGCTAAGTCTTTTTGTTTTATTTTTGAGTTTATTTAAATATTTGGGATTCATTGAAAAGGATAAAAATTTATATTTATCTAGGCATATTTTGGTTTTGTGGATTAGAATTTCTTTATATTCATTATTTAGTTTATCGATTTATTTTACAGCTTCTTTATTGGCAATGTTATTATTGTTGTTAAGTTTAAGTTTGTCTAATTTATTCTGTATGTCATGTAGGTCTTTATCCCATGTTTTCCTTGTATTATTATACCATCTGATAATTTGTCCATATAAATATGATTTCAAGGCATATATATATAAAACTGAGACATCTGGTGTAGTATTTGTTACTATAAAATTTTGTGTCTCCTTGTTTATGAATCCTTTGACATCTTTTAATTGAGGTAGGTATGCTGGAATTCTTTTAAATCATATGCTATGTATTACATTTACATTAAGTTCAACTGTTATTGAGTTATGGTCTGATACTGGGCAAGAGATGATCACAGATTTGGATAAATCATTCACTAGCTGATTAGATATCAAGACTCTATCTTAGAATAAGACATATGCGTATTCGGAAAAAAAGTATATGGTAGAGACTTAACATCAGCTTGATTGTTAATATCATTCAAATGATATGAATTTATAAAGTCCTTTAGATGTTTAGCATTAGCAGAAATTTTTATTTTCCCTGGAACGCTTGTATCCTTTTCATTTAGGGTACAGTTGAAGTCGCCTGCCACAATAATCCCCTCGATTCACTAACTAACTTATTCCTGCATGGAAGCACCCGTGTAGGAGCAGGACAGCAGTGCACTATGCATAATAATGAAGGCATGCTGCCTGATCTGCCAGTCTTACATGGAGCGTGTACGAGTGCAGGGGGCGTGTCTGAGAGTAGAGCTCTCAGAATAAACACTCCCATGCAATGTAGAACAGCAGAAGGTGTTAGGAAATGAGCGAGATTGCTCATAGGTGTCCTCATATCCTCACCAACAGTTCCCCATGTGTACAACAACAACAGTACTAAAAAAGTAAATGAAGAAACCCTTTTTTTTAAAAAAACTGAATAAAGCTAACCGTAGGTGCGCGGGTGTGCCCATCGCTTAGCTACAGTTAATACAGCTTAAATGGCTGAAGAGTATAACAAGGAAGATATATGCAAATGAAGCAGCACAGCGTTAATGTAGTGGGCAGAGCATTTGCATAATGAGCAGGCATTCCCGGTTCGAGTCTCACTGCAGCACAGTCTATTCTACATGGCAAAGCATTTTATAACCAATATTTTTGTTGCAAAACCCACTAAAAAACATATATTTATGAACTGGAGTACTGCAGGAAATGCACATGTGAAGTGTCAGTGTCATAATGAATAAGGCACTAGTAAGCAGGTTTAAGCACAAATAAGCAGTAGTAAGCATATGTAAGCACTAGTAAGCATGTTTAAGTGCATTTGCATGGGGCTAAGCATTGCCTACACAGATTAAGCAAAGTAGACGCTAACTGAGTGTAAGAAAGTGTAACCGGAAGTAAGTACTGCTTAGCTCCGCGCAAACCCGTGCAAACCCGCTTACAACTGCTTTAAAGTGCCTTAACCACTCTGTATCCAATGGCCCGTGTTCTGCCCAGCAACAAAATAAACAGCCTCTGTAAGGCTTGAACCGAAGATCCTGTACACTACAGTCACAGTAGTTAACCACTAAGACATTATAGCAGTACATAAGACTGATGATTCAACAAACAAATCCTCATCACAGGAAAAAAAATTAACATGTGAAAAGAATCTATGTACAGTGTGATGTTGTACAACCTGCTACATAACATAAATATGTGAACTGGAGTACTGCAGGAAGGCCACATTTGAGGTGTTATTGTAATAAAATATTGATGTCCCCAGGACCC
Organism: Protopterus annectens; assembly: GCF_019279795.1. Classification (NCBI taxonomy): domain Eukaryota; kingdom Metazoa; phylum Chordata; order Ceratodontiformes; family Protopteridae; genus Protopterus; species Protopterus annectens. The sequence continues at coordinate 891,445,220 of NC_056744.1, read as the reverse complement.
CATACAGTATATGTACACATAAATCACTGATTCCAGAAACATACATAACATGTGACAAATAATAAATCAATGCTAAAAGGAAAATATAATGCAAAATAAATATTAAGCAATGTTAAGCATTGCATAGCCCAGCTTAGTTGGGGTAAGCAATGTGTAGGCCGGCTAACTCAATCTGCCCAGTAGTATGCTCCATTAAGCAATGCCAACATTAGGTAAGCAGGTGTGCCCATAGCTTAGCCTTTTCAAATCCATCCAATCATGGAAAAGTGCAGGAAATTGGGTGCATTTAAACCCCACAGGCGTCAATAATTCACAAAATTGGTTGCAGCTCCCTACTGTAGGCAGAATGGCTGGAGTTGGGGAAGGCACTCGATTTAGAGCGCAGTGCTGGGGCACCCAGGAGTCCAGATTCATGTTATGGCTCCTGGTAAAACACCATGAGGAGAGACTACTACAGGGCCAGTACCAGGGCTCTCAGTATAAAGTGGAGGCCTGGGACAGTCTCACCCGTGACCTCACCAGTGCCACTGGTATCCCCCTGACTGGTGAGCAGGTCAGGCATCACCTTGATGACCTGAAGTGGCAGAGGGGGTGATCTCTTGGACCAGTGGATCCAAGAAGCAAGGCAGATGGCCGATGCCCCAGCACTGAGTAACTACCCATACTACTATGTAGATAATTATTGCCTAGCTTGTGTATACTATGGATAGGTAATGGTTAAATATCACTGTATTTCTCTGACAGCTGCAGATGAGCCAGCTGCAAATCAGCAAGCCCATGCTGCTAGGCTGCAAAGGCTGTGTCGTGAGGCAGGTTAGTAATATTCCTGCATGTACTGTCATAACAAATAAATATAACAGTTCTGGAAAGTGTTGTACCAATATAAAAATGTATTCTGTATGGGATGTACTCAATAAACTAGACAATATGGCAGGAAGACTGTCATATAGGTTGCATGGAAATAAAGGTGTAATATCTTGTGAATAAAAGTATAACCCCTGGAGTGCTTGTGTACATCCTGCTTTCATATGTTGTTGTAGTATTGCATTCTATAAATAGTACTGTTGTATTAAGCAGTGTTACCCACACTGTTGAACGCAGGTAAAATGTGTAGGAAGGTCAGTATAACAATTTTGGAAGTCCCAAAAGGTCAGTCATATAGAACAACTGAGGGAGACTTAGACAGAAACCGTTGGAATGCTTTACACTGATTTCCTGATAGCACAGTGTGCTGTGATGTCAACTGTAATATTTCTACCACACACAACAGGGGTTTGAATCCCGGGAGTGGTAGTAAGTTGTAGGCATAATCATACCCCACAACTGTACAGAGTTTGCGAGAATGTCCAGATAGAAAGCTGTATCTATAATTAGACCCAACAACTTTACACAGTTTGCTAGAATGTTCAGATAGTATGCTGTAAGCATAACCATAACTGTCAACTGTACAGACTGTGGCAGAATGTTCAGGTAGTAAGCTGTATGCATAGTCATACCCCTCAACTGTTCTGATCTGTCCAGCATGTCCAGATAAATGGCCCAAATATGCTGCCTGGTAACCTGTTCCCCTGACAAATCAGTGTGATGATCCAAGAAATGTAGGCAGCTTATACTGACATATAATTGATAGTCAGACCTGAACATAAAAAGAGAATGTATATGGAAACAAACCTGTCATTGTAGCATCTCACCCAAAGTGTATGACAGAAGTTCTCAATATATGTCACATTAACACCTGCATCCTGTCACACCTTGACCAGAGTGTGTGCAATAACACATTGTTAGGTATGTGCATAACAGCAACATGGAATCTGGGAGTATGTGTAGAATTTGTCAGGTAGTGTTAACAAAGATTTCCTCCACAGCTATAACAGGTAAGAGGTGTAGACTGTAGGTACAATACAGGTGACTAATATACTTATCTACAAGCATGTAATCTGTGAGTATGTGCAGAATTTTCAGGTAGTGTTAACAAAGATTTCCTCCACAGCTATAACAGGTAAGAGGTGTAGACTGTAGGTACAACACTGGTCACTTATATACTTGTCAACAAGCATGGAATCTGGGAGTATGTGTAGCAATTGTCAGGTAGTGTTACCAATGATTTTCTCAACAGGTATAACAGGTAAGAGGTGTAGACTATATGTAAGACACAGTCCACGCACATACTAATCTACAAACATACCATTGTACAAAGTAAGGACATTGGGTAGTGTAATAATACATGTAAGGGACAGATCACTGCAGTGACTAAGAAAGTTGTGAAAACTACAGGGATATATTAGTTGTTAATTGACCTCTCTCTCACCCACTCCATATGTGCAACAATAACCTTATTACACACCTCAATGGGTATGTGTAGACTCCAAACTTTTGTTGGGACATATGTCCTATTGGTTTATAAATATTCACATTTGGTTCTATGCATGTGCCATGTTAAAATACTCCCATATTGGTGACCTGTTGCCATCAATGAAACCTGCATGCTGTTGTAATGGCCACTGTCATCCCATATATGCATAAGTTCTTTTTGCTCTGCAACTGTTGTAAACTGGTGGCTTGGGTTAATAGGAATACCTATGCATGCTGTTATAACTAATCCTGAATGCTGCTGACTATGGCTAACTGATATATTTCTTAAAACTGCAACACCATAGCTCATATGGGAAGGCCGGTCCCAGTGGCCCCACCTGTCCCACCTCAGCTGGCCATGGCACCGGGCACCAGCATGTCTGGGGCCCAGCCTGGGAACTCCTCCTCAGTTGGCCCTGCACCACCTTCGGGTGGACCTGCCGCAGGGGATGGGGCTCGGCCCCCCTAGGAGCAGGGGCAGAGAGGTATCTGTCACCCGCCATCAGGTCCAGGCTGTGGTGCATAGGGAGCTCGATGGGGAGTTTGGAGACCAGCTACACCAGCTTGAGGGCCACGTGGCACAATTAGAGGGTGAGCCTGCCCCTCCTACCCAGCCCCCAGAACAGTCAACTTTGGGGCTGTGAAGGTGCAGTGGTGACTGTCCATGGGTGGGGACCTCAGTCCCATTGTTTCCATTTGGCGGCTCATGGGCTTGCGACTTCCAAACACCCCTCCCCATCCAAGGTGTTTACCCCCCACATGTGTCATATACCACCCCTGTATGTGTCTTGTTTGTCTTGTCTGTTAACCTACCCAACCTACCTCCCCAATTACACCTAGTACCCCTCCACAACATCCCACTCTCACCTGAAAAAGAAAAAAGGGGCAATCTGTTCCCACAAAAAGATTGTGCCCAATACATAGCTGTCCATTTTGCACACATGTCCACTGGACACATGTAATCCAGTCTAATTGGCATGACAATGAATTATTGTTGTCCTCTCTCCCATCCAGGGGTTTGAGTGTCCAAATCTACCTCCGAATTCAGTGTATATGCACAGCTGTTGCTGTAGAAGAAATGGGCAGTTATGGACCTTCCCAACACCCTTCCTGCACATCCTTGGCTATTTTCCCTACTATCTTTCCCTCTTTGTGCCCCTTTTTTCACCACTTTACTATCAACCCCTTTTTCTTTTCTTTTAAAGAAATTAGCATGGGGGTAAGCAGGAGTAAGCACTTTTAAGCAGCAGTAAGTGGGTTTAAGCCTGTTTGCATGGGGGTAAGCAATGCCCACACAGGTTAAGCAATGCAGAAGCTAACCGAGTGTAAGAAACTGTAACCGGAAGTTAGCAGTGCTTACCTCCACGCAAACCTGCTTACAACTGCTTTAAAGTGCCTTAATCACTCTGTATCCAACGGCTCATGTTCGGCCCAGCAACAAAATAAAAAGCCTCTGCAAGGCTCGAACCCAGGACCCTGTACACCATAGACAAAGTGATTTACCACTAAGCCATGACAAATATATATAAATCTGATGTTTTCTGATACATATCATCCAGTCCAGTCATGTAACAGTACAGAGAATGTATACCAACATCTAGATGCATGTGTGTGTAAATATATTAATATCTAAACACATACAACATATATATATTTTTTTCTTCTAAACGTAAATACCTATATATTAATATATATGAACATATATACATGCAAATGCCTACATCGACACATATTATGTGTCTACACCTATATGTCTACATATACACAGCAAGTTACATATGTGTACGCAGATATATATCTATGTAGGTATATACGGACATAGTTATATATATGTAAGCAGATAAATATATCTATATAGGTATATATGGCCATACATCTGTAGATAGCAATTGCAGATTAACAAAAAAACATATGTCCACATGCACCATTAATGGGGTTGAGTGTCCCCACACACTATATGTCTTGTACGAATAGATATCCCCCCCACAGCCAAACATGTCCGCCCTGCAATACATTACCAAGTGTTGCAGATCCCATAACCAAGACCTGACCCAACATCGGCACAAGATGTTAACAGTACTACATCCCACCTGTATGATGTCAGGCTGGTATTGGTAACATATCATGTAGTACAGTCTGTTTTCCCTAAGAAATGTAAAATGTGGAAGCTATCAACATCCCCAGGATAAAGATACACAGACACAGATATGCAGATACCGATATACACACACACACACATATATATATATATATATATATATATATATATATATATACATATACACATATATAGATATATAGATATACATGTGACTACACATACATGCAGATATATGTACAGTAAGATACATATGTAGAAGGTGCACACAATATGGAACAGCCACTATGCCTACAGTTAACACCTGAACAACTGGACACTGTATGTGCCACCCATACAAATGACAATCGTTGCCTGCAACATATACCCACAGAGAGGTCATAGGAAAAGACACCACACACAGGTTTGCAGAAATGGGAAACATTTAATTGTGTACTATTACAGTTCTATAAGCCATGTCATATAGCTGTCCAGATACTGACATCCATATAAACAGAGTAATGCATCTGTGAAACAGTTATACTAATGCAGTACTCTGGAAAGGTTCACAACTGTTGCTGTCCAGGCTAAGCCCTTCAAATTGTACAATAGTGAAGACAGACTGGGCCACAGGATACCAAACAATCAACAGTATGTAATGCAGGTGTATAGTTCAGCAGCCTCTATCTACACTCTGTACAACATCCCTAGGTTGTAAAGGCATCAGGTGACCAAATGGGTTGTAACTGTTACATAACAAGGTATAACTGACACCATCACAAGCACACTGACAAACAGAACAGTCTGTATGGCAGGAGGCAGTAGGCTTGCATTAACCCAATTGATGTAAGTAATGTAAATATAGGTCAAGTATACAGTACTGTACATACAGATACCTTAAGGCAACTCACCCCTGATACCCCCACATTTTGTAACAGCCTAGGTCATTTATGGTGCTTCCCCCCCAGACTCAATAATACAGGGCCATATACCACTGTTACATACACTGGCCTCTGGAGTGCATAAGGGCACATGTGTATTGTGTAGGTGATGCCCACACATATATGGCCCCAGCCCCACCGTATGTGTGGGGGATACAACAGCAGTAGACTGATGGCAGCAATGGCAGTGTGATATACTCACAGCACACTACAGAACAACCCCCAACAGCATGTCATATGTGCAAAGCTTTGTATGTAGGTGGAGGACATAGGCTGGAACACAGGCACATATGTGGAAAACTGTTGCCATACACTAAGCAAGTTGCTGGTGTTACAGGATAGTCTGCAACATACTCTTAGTCAGGGAATTGAGGTTAGAAACAGAAATGGATGTAGCCATGTACTGATAGCATTCAACACACACACTGCCAGTGAAATATCTGACACAGGACCTGTATGGTGGACCGAAAGAACATGATAAGCACACCTCTGGCCACCAAGAGGATAGGCCCAGAGTTGAGAGCTATGCAGACAAACTGCATTCTAAGGTAAACTAGTATGTACACACACACACCCTGTAACACCAGAACTATACAAAGCATAACACACCTCTACTCACGATCTGTCTGTAGTTTTTGAACCTCCTACAAATTAGTAGCTGGCCTGAGTGTGCCAGTTCTCCTGTAAGAGGTATTGCTACCTGCTGCCTGTAACACTGATGCCCACACACAGGAAGGATGTCCATCACACAGGAAATGTAAAGGGACCACGCCCACATGATGTAGGGATTTATAGTGGGTGGTTGCCATAACAGTGGTAATTGGAAGTACTACACATGTGTAATCATATATATATATATATATATGGCTATCTGGATAATTATATGTACATATATTTCCACCATATGTCCTGGACATGAAGTGTAGCCCTACCCCAGCCTCTATAGTCCCAAAGTCATGGTGCAAGGGGATGTCAGGTATGTATAGCAGGTATATTAGTAGACTATTGCTACTGTCATTGGGATTATCTTTACAGACATGGTGTGTGTGTGTGTGTGAGTTCACATCTGCATATTACATGTGTGCCATTGGCTACTGACAAACATCCTAAGGACATCATAGTAAAGTACCGCTGGTAACACGTAATGCCCCTGTTGTCTGCGGCAGAGATATTGGCCAATATATGTGGACATTCTGACGCACTCTGTACAGTCCAGAGGTAAACACATAACCCCTTACTGCAACACATGTGTACCATGCCTGACAATATGGATGTATAGAGCCATGTAGATGGGTATAACACATAATGACTGGTATACATTTGCCACCATTGGTTATGCATTCACACAACCTTGTCTGGCCTGACACATAATAACCGCTGGTACAGGGGTGCCATGGCCACATACTACCCACTAGATATTGGCAGACATTTGTACAGCATCCCACTGCTCTGTCTGACATACATGACTGTTAAGGGAAGCCCGGCAGCAGTACATCTGGCAAGTATCTGCACATAACATCTCACTGGGTAAGTACACTAAGCTGCTAGGCATGTAACAAAGCACTGTGTAGGCTACAGGCAAACTGGCTCAACAGTGGCCTACATCTCCTATGGGGGAGTGCAGATGTACCTGCATATATAGCAGGCTCTACAAGCATGTCACAAGACAGGGTAAAATACATCTGTGTGAAAGTGCATAACCACAACCAATGTGAACACAGCCACAGCCACATATGTTAAGCTAGCATAATATTACAATATATGGACTATCTGTTCAATGCCATCCTCATATGTGCCACTCACAGACTGACACTACATATACTGGGCTGCTACACAGTTTGGTCTGATGGCTGTCTGTGGTATGGGACACGTGTATGTATGGCCCTAGAAACATGTACGCCAATACGGCACCATACAGTGGAGCAGCATGTAACATCACATAGGACGGGACCTAGAACAATGACATCTACCACAGTCTGTACACAGGCTTAAATACATATTAACAATACACACACTGTCTACATTCACCATAAGTACACAGACCTCAGTATTGTACAAACATCCACAGAATGTCCAGGTTATGTCATCAAATATAACCCCTACTGTACATAACATGTGTAGCAGTCTGATATCTTACTGGCTTGTTATCAGATATGTTGACACTAATTATGGTGTACAGCACATATGCACCACTTCATGCATGACATATGTACACAGGTTGACAGAGTTATGGCTGGAAGCACATACACAGGGCCAATATTGACATGTTGTTGTAAAACCTCATACATTTACTGTTGTAACAGGGTTTGTTGCAACGTATATCCTATGAGGGATATGAAGTCAGTAACTGCCATGGCTTTCACCATCTACAGACTGCAATCCTCACACTACCTTCTGCAGTCCACAGATACATGCTCCATGGGTAACACATGATACCAACGGCACAACACACTGCCCAGTCTGCAGATGACCCTGCAGATGGGGATTCCTCATAAACATGGAACAACACCAACATGATGTTCCTAGTTATTGGAGTGTGTTTCCATGCAATTGGCTATGGGAATGTTACCACAGCTGTTCCACATGCAATCAGCTAGGGGAGGGCAGCAATTCCTGCAGAGGCCATCAGCTAATCATAAGCATCACTTAAAATACACATGCTGCTGCCTAAGCAAAGCAGGTGTAGGTCTCCACATCCACCAGAGAGGGAGTGGGAGAGGCAGACAGAGACAAAGATGGGAGTTGGAGGGAGTGTGGATGTGAACATATGCACCATACAACACACACACAAATACACAGGGTGCCAGTACTGACATGCATGGGTGCGTGTCTGCATGGGTGTGTGGTGGTCGACTGTGCCAGATGGCTGTACAAGGCAAGGCAGTGGGTATACCTTGGCATCAGGCCACATGACGATGGCCTGCATTGTGGCTCAGGGCTGTAGTGTCTGCATTTGCCCACACAGATGGGTATTGTATCCCCATCCAATCGCCTGGGTGACTATTGTGTGTAGCCAATGCTGTGCCATGTATGTGTTCCTTAGTCCATGACATGGACAGTGTCTGGGATGTGCACACCTCCCACATGTATGTACAGTGACATGTGGAACTATACCTGGGGTGTCTGACCCATGTTGTGAACACAGATTATCATCAGATGTGCCAGTCTTGCCCACCTGTGATGGGAACTGGTAATGGGCAGCAGGTTTACCCTGCAACTACATTGATAGCATGCTAACGGCATTCCCTGGTGTCAGTGGCATCTGTCCATACAGGGCATGTTGTCAGGCATGGTATGTCATTTGTGGGTCACATGTGATGGCACCACAGGTGTTGCAGGTGTCCATTGGGGAACATGGGGAAGATGCACTGTCTGCATGTACGTGCATATTGGACAGATGGACAGGGTGCCATGCCCTCTGTAGCCCACTGCTATCACCCCATAGTTACTATCAGTGGCCAATATGTAGTGTACTACGCACATATTGCCTGTTGCCTAGGCATATGTGTGTGTGTGTGTGTGTGTGTGTGTGTGTGTGTGTGTGTGTGTGTGTGTGTGTGTGTGTGTGTGTGTGAGAGACATGGGTTGAGAGTGTGCTCTGGGTAATACTGGGGTCACTAACTGTGATTGCCTGGCCTTGATGTCACATGTATGGGTCTGGCTTTGCATCCCAGCCTCTCAGCTATGTCACATTTGTTATCCCTGTATGGTGGACATTGTGACATATAGTAGGGCCACATATAAGAAATATGCAAAACCTGCTCCACATTGGCCACAGGTGTCACATACTCACAACCACCTCCACACAGGATACGAGTTACAAACACACACGCACACACACCTGTCATGTCTGGGAGTAGAACCCCTACCGAACCAGTTTATTACACTACAACATTACACAGTTATATTACGCTCCATGGAGATTACTGGAGTACTCTTTCCCTAAAGGTGTATATCACATTGGATGACATCAGCAGGATTACCAAAGTAGGACATTTGAATTGTAGTGAGTGTGAGTAGCCTAAAATGCATTGCTCCCTACACAGACAGTGACACACACACAAAACATCCACAACCTACATGTGTGGGTATAGAACCCCTAACTATATCATACTACAGCATGGAGCTGTTATAGGACACAGCACGTTGATTACTGGAGAACTCCTTCCCCAAAGGTGTATTTCACAATGAATGGCATCAGCAGGATTGCCAAAGTAGACTATTTGAAATGTACTGGGTGTGACTATCCTGTAATGCATTGCTCTGTACACAGACATTGAAACACACACAAAACATCCAGAACTGCCATGGGTGGGGATGGAACCCTACCACAGTTCAAAATCACACTACAGCAGTATGCAGTTATGGCCCGCGCTACAACCTACCCAGAGGTGTATTTCTAGGAGGGTGACATCAGCAGCCTTGCCAAAGTTGAGTATATGAATTGTAAGGAGTGTGAGTACCCTAAAAAGCATTTCTATCTACACAGACAGACAGACACACACACACACACACACACACACACACACACACACACTCTTGCCATGTCTGGGATTAGAACACCTACCTAACTATTTCATCACACTACAGCAGTACGCAGTTACAGGGCGTGCTACAGAGATTACTGGGATATAACCTTCCCAGAGGTGTATTTCTAGGTGGATGACATCAGCAACCTTACCAAAGTTGAGTATATGAATTGTAAGGAGTGTGCGTAACCTAAAAAGCATTGCTCTCTACACAGTCAGAAAGACACACACACAAACACAGAGTTGCCAAGGCTGGGATTAGAACACCTACCTAACTAGTTTATCACACTACAGCAGTACGCAGTTATGGGACATGCCACGGAGATTAATGGGCTGCAATTCTCCCAAAGGTGTATTTCACATTGGAAGACCTCAGCAGGCTTGTCATAGTAGGGCTATGGGGAGGGCAGTGTGTGTACATGGGCCATAACCCATTCATCTAGAGGTTGACATACCACATGCGGCCACACACAGGGTCATATTCATACATGTATGTGTATACAGCTGCTAGATGACTACTTCCTTGTACAGTCATGTTGCACAGCTGGCACGTGCACCACATAGTCTGTAATGCTGACATATACTGGTAGCTAGTATCTGCAGTGAATGACATCTGCACCTCATGTGTTTAGGGCCCTTTGGCTGTGTGCTGGGTGGGAAAGGCCTTGATGGATCCTTGTCACAGTCACCCTCTTCCACACATCTATGTATGTCTACCTTTGGCTTATTATAGTGCATTGTCCTGACATATATGTCTGTATTCCTATCCACTGTGTGTGCAAGGCATGAGTAGTGCATACTGATGAGTGTCTGTACTGACAACTGCAACTGCTAGATATGTCTGGTCCACTGGTGTTTACAGACATGGCCTTCATGTGTGCATGCCCAGTATGACCTTTCAGTATGTTGGTGACTGACATTGCCATCATTTCTCTAAGTGTGTGAGCATGCCCAGTATGGCCGTCTGTATTGAATGTGTGGATTGAGTCCAGGTAGTTTGTGCGGCAGTGCTGACCTTTGTGTTGTACACAGACAGGTAGCATGCTGTCTCTGCAGGGTATCCATCGATCATTTGGCTTTGACTGTTATTACATTTCTGCATAGTGGGTGGGGGGCACACCTGACTGTTTCTACATTTCTACACAGGAGTGGTGGGGGGCACACCTGCCTGTTACTACATTTCTACGTAGGATGGCGGGGACACCTGACTGTTACTACATTTCTACACAGGACTGGGGGCACACCTGACTGTTATTACATTACTATGTAGGATGGGAGGGGCACACCTGACTAATTCAACATTTCTACACAGGATTGGAAGGGGCACAACTGACTGTTATTACATTACTATGTAGGATGGGGGGGGGGCACATCTGACTATTTCTACATTTCTACACAGGATTGGGGGCACACCTGACTGTTATTACGTTACTATGTTGGATGGGGGGGCACACCTGACACTTGTACACATTTGCTATGACTGTACTGGTATGTCAGGTACTCCATTTCATTCTGTATTCTTACCTATCATGCTGACTAGAGGCATACCAGTGTACTACAGACCGTAGCTTTGGTTGCCCTACATATTAGTGTCTGACTTCCTACCCTTCAGAACTAACATCCCACTGCCTGACCTGCTGTAGTCTGTCTGTGTAGGCCTGGGGTAACCATAGCCATCATTCAGGGGCCATAGCACAGGCTCTGTTTGTATTTGTCTACACCTGTCCTTCAGGCTGTGACTGCTGTTGGGTATGTGAACTGCCCTGACTGGCATGTGTGAGTCATATGGACACAAATGTTGCTTAGCACATTTCCTGCAGTGTGTTTTGTCACCCTGTGTATACTGGCTACTATGGTGAGTCCAGTATGTGTTACAGATGTCATGTTGCCATTATGGGTGTCTACTGTCTGCTGCCATCACATTCAGCTACCCAATGCCCTTGCATGCTCACATCCATAACATAGATACAGATAACGACACATTTTACTCCATTTCACAATTGGTAGGTTGATTGCCTTACCCTGAGGGTGTGCCAGACTTGCGGATGGTGCTGGGGGGCTGCCTATGTCGTATGCACATAGTACACTCCGTATACATGGTTGAGCACAGGTAGTGTCATGTTTGGCATCCCTTTTACTGTATGTGCGAGTCAGAGAGAGGTGTCATTTCCTGGGTCCCTACTGTGTCAGTGTATGTGCTATGCGTTGTCTCTTTGCCACGGACTCGGCATACTGGATACTCCTCCATCTGCCTACTGGGGTTGGCTCAGGTTGTTCCTCCTCTGAGTCACTCTGAGCTTGTGCAGGCCTTAGCATTGGTGGGGGGCTGTGTGGCCCTGCCCCATGCTGTTCCTGCTGCAGCTGTTTCCACAGGATCATATTGTGTAGCTTGGCACATACCATAACAATTTGGGTACATATTGCTGGTGAGTACTGCAAGGCTCCACTGGATGTGTCCAGACAATGGAACTGTGACCTGAGCATCCCAAACACATGCTCTATTATAAGACTGGTCTGTGCGTTTGCCTCATTATGGCATTCTTGTTCAGGTGTGTGTGTGTGCATTTCTGATGGGTGTCATCAGCCACGGCTCCAGTGTGTAACCAGCATCTCCCACTAGGTGACTGTAGGGGATGTCCCCATTGGCAAATCTCTGGTACAGCTGCATCAGATGCCATATGTGTGTATTGTCATAGCTTTCAGGGCAGCCAGCACACACATTCATTAAATGCCCAGGGCTTCACAGACGACCTGGCAGTTGATGGAGGAGATTCCCCTGCGGTTGATATAGGCCCTACCCTGATCACCAGGTGGTGCTTTGATACGTATGTGCATGCAGTCTATAGCACCCACTACCTTAGGGTATTCTCCTATTTGGTGGAGGAAACGCATATTGCTGGCCAACACCCCACGGGTATTGAGGAAATATATGTGCTCATTAGCATGTGCTGACATGGCATCCAGGAACTGGTGGAATACTCTGCATACTGATGCCTGTGAGATCCCCATGATATCCCCAGTTGAGCTTTGGGAGGTACCTGTGGCTAGTATTCCTAGGTCTACACATACCTTGGTATCCACTGGGATGGGTTCCCCTCGGTCAGTTTGGTGTGTCAGGTGTGGCCGGCACAGCTCAACAATTTGCTGTAGGAGGTCTCTGCCCACCCTATAGCACTCCACTATCTCCAGCTCATGTAGCCCCTGATAGGTTACCTGGGTCTATACACTCTTCTCCTTCTCCTCACTGTGGGTTGATCGGCAGCATTCACATCCTCACCACCCTCAGCCTCTTGCACATCTTGTTCTATGTTGCCTGCTGCTGCCCTTCTCATTTTGTAGGTTGGTTTGTTAAAATTTCTCTGCTTGTATACACTGGTGGTGTAGAGTGTGGGAAAAACCAGAGGGGTAGATGTCTGCATAGTTTATCCTAGTGTTCTGGGCTAGGCTGGTCTACTGCCTGTGTAATTGGCTGATTCTGATACATTTCACCTGCCAGCTAAGCTAGTACTCCTTGATTACCTTCCTACTGCTGTGTTCTCTTCCCATTGCCTTCCTGTTTAAGCCCGTGTTTGTGCTGCGCAGAGTTCTGAAATATACACACTGCTGCTATTTCCTGTTTAACTTCTTTTTTCCTCCTGTAAAACTCGTGCACACCCGCTTAGGCTTTGTAAAGACTGCTAGGCAGGTTTAGACACACCCCCTAGCTTAGCTGTGCTAAGCTAGGAGCAAACCCGAGACACAGGGCTCAGATCCACTTACAGTATGCCTGATACCACCCCCATGACGTCACCTAACTCCTAGGCTTGCACCAAGCTATTCCTACTCTTACACTGTTGGGACCTGACTCACATGCTGGGGAAAACTGAGATTCACTATCCTACCCTTCATTTGCATAGGATTGCCTGCTAATGCATAGTTACATGTCTCACACTGAACCTCCCCCCTTAGCAAACACTACTCACTAGCCAGATTGTCTTCTGCCTGTCATTGACTTGCATGGCAGAATACTGATTTTAGTCAGAATGCTTATTTTAGGTTTATTTTATTATTTTCCCCCCAATCCCATTTGCATGCTGCTACCCTACGCTTAAACAGCCGAGATCGGCTAACAAAAAATAAAAGTTGATTTTTTTTTTTATTTTTATATTGTTTGCAATGGCAATGACCTTATACTTGGCCATTGGCATGCTTACTATATGATAAGCAGCCTTAATTTGGGGCTGTCACAGCTCCGTTTTGGATTTTGCAGAAATATACTCGATTACTAACCAAGTACATTTCTGCAGATAGCACTAGTCTTGCACGGACTGTTGCAAGCTTCTTGGATTGCAAAATCACCTCATTTGCATGGATTTCACCTGCAAATGGGGTGATTTGCATACCAGGGCTTAGTCCGTGCAAGATTAGTTCAGGAGTGCTCGTGCACGCCCCTGCAGGCTGTTCCTGGATTGCATGGCAGACATATTGCCTGCTTGAGCTCCTGCAGCAATCTTGCCCTCCATGCAAGCTTTTGAGAATCCAGGGGAATGTCTCCTTTGGAAAGGAGTACTACTTGATTTAAGTATTGCCTCACTGTACTAACACCTATACCCGGTATCCAATATACATTGATGAATGTAAAGATCTTCCTATTAATCTGAACTATGAGCAGGAAAAACATTCCTTTGTCATCTTTATATGCCTTAATTATCTTGGGAATAGGTAAAGATTTATTCCACAATATAGCTACCCCTCTTTTTTGCAATGTGTGCTCTGAGCTGAATAAGGTTATATACTTGTTACTGTTTAATTTAGATATATCCTCTTTCAAAAGATGTTTAATTTAGATATATCCTCTTTCAAAAGATGACTTTCTTGGAGAAAAAATAGGTTAGATCTATGTAAGTTTAAGTATGTGAATAAACTTCCTCTTTTACATGGGTTATTTAAACCATTAATGTTAAGTGACATCCCTTTTAAGGTTACCATTTTATATGTGTAGCAATAAATAGAATAAGTTCAAATTATAAGTATTTCTAAACTATTCCCTCCATTAATTATTTAATCAAATCTTCAACATGGTATGTTCTTATGTGGGTATGAATTTCTTTGAATTTTTTTAAAAATAAGAATATAATTGTAATGAATGAAGTGAATGTCATATCAATATACATATTATAACAATGAGTAAGTAACAAATTAGTATGAATTAAATCCACACCCAGCCTGGAGTTATAAACTCCGAATCCGAGTAGCATCAACCTCTCAAATTACCACCCTGTCCATAACAGCAGTGATCCACCTACCACCTATCATCTGTAATCATTACGTTTTGCAAAATCAAGACTAGACTCATCAATTATTTAATGCTTATTGTAAAAAGTCGTATTCGAATTATATACTTTTACCTTATATGTTAATAGTATCATTCTAGCATTCTATGAGTTCAAATCCTTAAGAATTAGAATAATTTAACATGAGCTATCAGAAGGAACATTTAAACATATCAGGTACATCAGTAAAACACATCTAATGTTTAAGAAAGATCAGTTAAAGAATAAAAGGAAAATTCTGACTAACAAATCCTATGTAAGTCTGATAATTAAAAACCTGTCTTATTTGAGAAAATTATTAATAATATAATGTATTTGTAAAGCTATCCCAGTTTTGTCACAGTTGCTGCATTTTTTAATATTAGTGCAAGGAGACATAAAATGTTTAGTTACGATTGTTGCTGCATTTCTTAATATGAAGTCCGGCTGCTCAAGAAGACATCAGTGGACGGACTTTTTTCTGTTGGGTTCTCCTCAATTTACAATGGGCATACTGATTGTGTTGTCCAATCAACGTGCTCCTTTTGAATACTAATTACTGTTTATTGTATAATTTATATTTTAAATCATGACCATAAGTAGTTCACGGTGCCATTACTGCTAAGACAAAGAAAGCTTATTAATGCATTATGAATAATGTGGCTTGGTAGGGGAAAGGCAGACATTTAATAATATTATAAAAATGGCAGTAATTATGCATGAAGTGCAAGTGAGTCTAGATACTGGAAAAGCATCTATCTGTTTTGATTGGCTGTATTTAAGGCAAGTATTACTGGAATTTGGCATTCCAATGAGATTGGCTGACTTAATTCTAGATGCCTGCAAAGGTTCATATTCTAAAATAAAAAAACGTAGGCATTTTTAGACAATTTTTTCTTCTCCAGGTGCACCAGGCTGAGGTCCATGGTCTCCCCTTGCTATTTTCAGGGTTCAAGGGCTTACAAAGTAGACAGAATCAAATCAAGATTTTCTTGTATACAGATGATAAACTGATTATTTAGCCAATCTATAAAAAAAATTACAAAATATGTTTAGGATGTTTCACGACTTTAGTTTTTATTGGACTATAAGATTAATAAGGGCAATCACAATTCATTCTGTCCATTGAGTAAAATGCAAAAAAAAAATCTTATTTGTGAACATTTCCATATATTAAGTATCTGGGGATTTGGTTTGATTCTACCTTGATTTCCTCAGCAAAGAAGACTTGTATGGCTCTATTAATATGAATTAAAAAAGATATTAGGCATCGGATGAAAATCCCACTAGAACTGGAACAAAAGTTTTAAGCTCTCAATTTTTTTGTCCTTCCTCTATTATTATATTCTATTCCTGTCAGTCACTTCTGCTCAAATACCTGAAAGCTTACCCAGGTGTTGTAAAGTACATTATGATAGATTTTCTATGGAATGGAAGTAAGTCCTAGATAATCTAAGAGAAATAATTTTCTGGAGAGATACGGGAGGCTTTGGAGTACTGGGTACTTAGAGTTATGAGACAATTCAAAGAAGATAAGTAAGGATTATATAGAAAATGTTATTACTCAGTTTCACTCTGCAAAAGGAATTTGAGCAGAGGTTTAAATTTTGGTTCTGGTAGGGTGATATGCCCAAGCCACTTAAAATTTTATAGGTATTGCTCATTCTGAAAAAAGGACTCCATAAACAAAAGTATCAGCTTGCTTCCATTGGATACACAATCACCTGAATAGCCATATATGGGCCTTCCTTAGGTGGAAGTAAAATAAATCTCATGCAGTTCTTTGAAATTAACTAAAACTGACACTTGGATGGATTGTGAGCATGCAGAAAGGTAATATGAATTCCCAGAGACTTGGAGATTAAGATATTATGGGCTCCTAACTGCTGCTTGAAGCTTAAAAATATATGCTGCAACATTAAGTTCACAACCTGAAATTTTTGCTAGAGGCTAGACTAGAATCTATCTTTATGCCCGGTGCTGTTATACAATCTGGCACCCCTCCACCTCAACTTTAAAAAAAAAAAAAAAAAGAGTTCTTTTATCCTTTAAAATGTAGTAACCATTGCAGTTTATGCATTTTTTCCAAACATCATGCAATACCGTCATTTCTTTATATATAATTATATGCACTAAAGGCAGATGTGGATCTACTGATATCTGCCCCTAAAACTTTGTGCCTGTGGTGACATCCCCCTTTGCCTCAGCCTAGCTAAACCTCTGCTCCCAAGGGACTGCCTAGTGGAACTTATAAATGTATTTTGGATTTAAAAGTATGGATAAATGCAGGAAATCTTGGGCCCTAATATTGATAGGGATATTAAAATAATGCAATGAAGTGCAGAAAAAATAATCTTTGCTTGAGATGCTTCTACATGTTTTTTATAAACCAGTTTAAATGCAACATATGTTTCTGCTGACAACGGATAATTGTTTGAGATATGCTGGAAAGGAGACAGGGACCCAGCTATATTATCTTTTTGAACTGCATACATTTAAAACTCAAGTACAGAAGATGCTGCAAATAATATTTTCTTCACCAATAAATTAGAGTATTTATTTGCATTGTGATAGTAGGGTGACATGGGTTTATTTAAAACCCAAGAAATATGACTATTTCTTCACATGAGAGTGTACCCAAAAAACTGGCAAAGCAGTACTATCCCTTTCATTGAAGTTGTAAAATTATTAATGAACCATATGAGAGAGGAAGCAGAAAAGTATGCCCCAGCAAGTGAGAAAGAAGTCCCCATGGCACAATTATTGGGATCAAAATTATGAGAATCATGGGAGCTGATTGTTTGTGGCTAGTTTTCCTGTAGAAAATAGAAATTTTGCATTATTTATTTGACTGTTGGCATATCTGATATAGCTGACAGACTCTTTTATCATTCCCATCTTTCATGGCTTATCATAGCTCCGAAATTTAGGCATTTCTTTCTTTTTTCTCATTTATTTTTCCCATTATGATAACTGTGCAGCTTCCTGTATGACTATGCATTAATGTTATGGTTGGATGTTGATATCTATTTAACAATGCAACAGATAAATGTCTGATCTTGATATTGCATGACTCGATAACAAAGACTTGCATTCATTTTGACCTTAATTTGCAAGAAAGATAAGGAACTATTTTTGTTTTATTTTTTGATAATTGAAGATTGGAATGTGTTTCAATATTTTTTATATAATTAATTAGACTTCCTGACAGATAATGGCTAACTAAAAAGGTTACAGAGCATCAGGATCATCTCATGTACATCCATCTCAGCAAAAGAACTATCAGGAAGTCAGGTTTTAACATAAATATGTACACCGTCACACTAAGATCGACCAAGGTTATATCAATTAGATATAATCATTTAGTTCAAACAGTTTCTTAACCACAAAGTATTCTTAAAACATATAGAGTTACCTATAGCAAGATCAGTCCCACTACTATTGGAGAGAGGAAGTACACAAAACTGAAACACAATATACCTTACATTTACCTGTAAGATGGGAGCAGCTTAAGAAGGGGCTACCTTAATGAAAGTGTGCAACGCTTGACAAAGGGGGGTGGATATACTCTTGTCATTCATTTACTGATACATGCAAGTAGTCATGTTTTACTGCATGTTTAGTTCATTTATATGGAGGGAGTAGTATGATTTCAGTACATAGACACTCATGCATGCACACACACACACACACACACACACACACACACACGCACACACACACACACACACACACATGCACGTTTGCACGCATGCACACACGCACACACACACACACACACACGCACACACACACACACACACACGCACATGCACATACACACACACACACATACACACACACACACACATTCACACACACACACACACACACGCACACACACGCACACACAAGCACACGCACATATGTACATACACACACACACGTGTAAACACACACACACACACACACACACACACTAAATAAACATTGTAATTTTTACACCAAACCTGGCTATGATGTCATAGTCAGGTCTACTGTAAATATACAAGATTTACATGTATGAAAAGTATGCCCCTAAAGTATTCAGCTTACACTGTTTCCACCTTAGTCAGAAGTCAGCGAATATGAAAACAATGAAAGGCAACCACTGCATTTATTTATTTAAATGTCTTAAGAAACTTGCTGTAAATGGAAAGGTTATCTGCATCTTAGGAACATTGACAGAAGGAGAATATGTGATGGTGCCATGCCTATATGATATTGTTTGTTCATGGAAGGTCACACAAACATACATGTTGTAAGAACCATGGTGACACAGGAAAAAGAACAGGCCATGCCATACCTTGAAAAATCAGGCATCATACTTCAGACATGCTGCAATACTGGTTTTCACAAACCATTGGTGGATATGTGGAGATCTATAGATTTCCATAATTTCTCACAAGGTAACATATTTTATATGGCAAGGATCTCCTTCAAACATAAGACCAAATGTAGGCATACCTGTTTAATTTCCATATGATGTTTTGAATACAGCGCATAATTTAAGTGTAGTCCATGATTCTGCAGCTGTTTCCAAATGTATGTGAGATGGTGGAGACCACATTTATGGGTGCTGTTTGCAAAAAAATTGTTAAATGGCATTCAGTCTAGCATTTTTAGAATGACTGTGAAAAAATCCTTTACTTTCTATTTATTTATTATTTAGGTATTTGTTAACTGTAACAACAGATGAATGTCCATTGTCTCTGTAGGGAATAAGCCTCAGGAATCAACACTCTAGATTTGGAACTCATTAATACTGTATGTATATAAGAGGAAGTTTCCTTGAGTTCGTTTCCTGGATGATGGATGCATAGATTGCAAATTCCTTCTTTACATCAGCACACAGCTTGCTGCATGAGTTAGAAATATCCAATCCATCCATTACAACACTGTATACCTGAGGTCACTGAGGTTTTCAGTAATGGAAAATATTGCCAATGAGAGTTCAGAATTCTCTGAGTTAAGATGCCACCATATGAAGAGTGTGGTGGATTTCAGGGAAGGTGCGGTGGGTATTACCAAGAATAGTATATACAGGCAGGAGTTTTACTTTCTGTATAATCTGTCACCCTGCCCTCATGCACAGGGGGCAGGGACACACTGCATAATCTCTGTTGATGTGGTGGCACTGCTTACAAAAATCTTTGAAGCGTCATCATTAATGTTGCATGATTGTAATTTAAACTTGTGTACAACCTTCTGAATCTCAGAGGGGTATTTCAGGGACATAGATATGTGGGGATGACTGCCTGAATTTTTTTCTTCCCCATGTTTGTAGGGTGACAGTATGACGATGACAGTCCTCAGCCTGTTTTTGAATGTGTCTCTGATATTCCTTCCCCTTCAAGTTCTTCACATAGTACCTGTAGCCCCCTGATAAAAGCTTTCTCTTCTTCCATTAGGATTTAATGGTGCTGTAACACTAGCCACAATGCTAGGACCTGCATGCATATTGCATTCTTTTGCCTAAATGAATCCTCACTTTACTACTTTTGTTTTTTATGTGTTTGAAGAATGTAGGAACCTGTTTTGCCAGTGTTTGCATAGTAGGTATGGGCCTTCATTCAGTTCACTATCAAAAATGTAAAACTTACAATTGTAGCTCCCATAAGTTCAAGAAATATACTGCAGTTGCATAAAAAATTCAGTAAATCTCAAAACTCACTGTAATGCCATCAAAGCATTTTGAAGAAGGGCTTCAGCCACCCATACCCTTGTTACTTATGCACATCAGCATTGACATAGCTGCACTTTGGAATGAAAGTATACTCTTAAGTTTCATAACTATGGATTTAATGGGTCTATATTAGAACATTGAAAGTTCATTATTTCAAATGTTCTAACATCGAACCTTATTCAGTGAATGCTGACAACATCAAACATTCAGAACAGCGAATTTTTTCCTAGGGAAAAAATTTGCTGCTCCAAAACACATACAAACAACACAAGCACACCAAACAAACAGCAATCCACACACATTCACCCAAAATCTTGCAGCTAACCCTACACTAAACTGTATAAACACCACTAACTATCCACTTACCTTAACCCAAACCCTAACCCTAAGGTACATCACTATCGCACACTCACCTCACCCGCGCCCTAAACCTAACTCACCTAACACGCCCTAACCTTCACGTCCACACAATTGCACACATACCTCCCTTGCTCCCTAACCCTAACTCACCTAACCCACGCCCAATCGCACACTTACCTGAACCCGACCGGTAACTTTCCACCACAGCGCTGAAAATAGCGAAACAACAGAAACGGACAACCAAATTCTTTCCCTATGAAAAAATTTGGTTATCTGTCATTTCGCTATTTTCAGCATTCACTGAATATGGTTCGATGTTAGAACGTTCGAAATAATGAACTTTTGACATTCTAATATAGACCCGGATTTAATATATACTTTGCATGTGTGCATGCATGCGTGCACATGCAGGCACACACACACACACACACACACACACACACACACACACACACACACACACACACACACACACACACACTTTCAGTCTGCTGTTCTGCAGATGGCAATTATAGACCTTAGACTTTCAACAAGAAGCCCCTTTATTTACATGTATGCACACCAGAAATATTATGATGCATTTGGGAGGCTGTGGGGAATATGCTTTTATAGTGTGTGTGTGTGTGTGTGTGTGTGTGTGTGTGTGTGTGTGTGTGTATGTGTGGCATTATTTCTGTTACCATACATGCTATGTAGTATACACAGGCTGCTTAGTTTCTTTTGTCTATGCCAAAAAACTCAGGTGTTGAGTATTGTGCTCCATGAGAAGACGTGTCTGTACTGTTGCTATGAAATCCATATTTGGCTATAAGCTTCTTGTTGGTATGGGTGTCATTTTCCCATGCTGTTGACATAGCGATGTGCAGATGCTAACAGATTTATTTGATTAATGAAAAGAATTAGCCCTTTGCCTCATTACTGCACTGATGTGCACTGTTTAGGATTGTCTTGGTTAGAGACTAAACCTTGTACTTCTTATATTTCAGTAAATCGGGTCTATATTAGAACGCTGAACTTTCAAAATTTTGAGTGTTCTAATACTGACCCATTTTAAGCGAACGCTGAAAATATCGAAGAAACAGAAAAACAATTTTTTTCGTAGGGAAAGAATTTGTTTGTCCGTTTCTGTTGCTTCGGTATTTTCAGCTCTGTGGTGGAAAGTTATGGGTCAGGTTCAGGTAAGTGTGCAATTGTGTGGACATGAGGGTTAGGGTGGGTTAGTTGAGTCAGGGTTAGGGTGCAGGTCAGGTAAGTGTGCGATTGTGTGGACGTGAGGGTTAGGGCAGGGTAGGTGAGTTAGGGTTAAGGTGCGGGTGAGGTGACTGTGCGATAGTGATGGACCTTAGGGTTAAGGTTTGGGTTAAGGTAAGTGGATAGTTAGTGGTGTATGTATAGTTTAGTGTAGGGTTAGGTGTAAGAGTTTAGGTGTATGTGTGTGGATTGCTGTTTGTTTGGTGTGCTTGTGTTGTGTGTATGTGTTTTGGAACAGCAAATTTTTTCCCTAGGAAAAAATTTGCTGTTCTCTATGTTTGATGTTTTTAATTTTCAATTAATAAGGTTCGATATTCGAACACTCAAAATTTTGAAAGTTCGGTGTTGTAATATAGACCCAGTAAATCAAATTAAGCAATTTCAGACTCGGTAGCTAACATACACAGCATTATGTGAATACACTTGCATAACATTAGATGAGTAAAGCTTCAACCATCATAGTCTGTAAAAGAGAGGTAGACATCTCCAATGCCACTAATGGTGACCCACTATCACTCCACTTTTGTGGCAATGAAGTGATATTTATAAAGCTAACCTCCAGAAATACAATAGATATCAAAAGTTAGAGCCATTGCAGTCCATCTCAGTCACCTGTCTTTTTTTTTTGATGATTTTATATATAACTTCTAGGCAGGCGCACTCATTTCATGATCATCATTTAAGGATGCTTCATTGTCATCTGCAGCACAGAAACAGTTACTGAAATCTTGCCTTTTTTGCATGGTGAAAGGTATGTAACCTACTAGCAAATAAACTAAGTGGCAGTATTTAAGCCTAATGGCACTGCAATCTTCTTTTATTTTGTTGAATGATCTTAATGAACACTCTCCAATATCCTGTGTTAAAACTAATTAGATAATCACTGTCTTTGCTGGACTATTTGGACATAAACCTGCACTTCTTTCATGATTCCGTGTGATTCTGCTTTGCTGACCTCTAGGAGTCCTGAAGATGGATGGATGAATGGATGGATAATGAGACAGATTACTCAACTCTGAAAATAACTGAATTACATTTACAATGACAGACTCAGTCAGCCTTGAACCAGATTTTGGAATTTTTAGAACGATTTCAGGAAAAAAATGCTAGAACAATTAAGCAGAAGTACAGTTGTAGCTCACAGTACAAAAATCTGAATCATCTCTTGACAATTGTGGCTTCACTAGAGTAATCTGAAAAAAGGAAGAACTCACTTCATTCACTCAACAGTGATTACTGCTCAGACAAAAATCATCCCTTACTTTGATGCTTTAAAGTATTGTTTTATAAACATGATCAAATACAATAATTTTGGCTCTTTCCATTTATCTACTTTTGCAAACTTGGGTTCATTTACCTAAGGCTATCCTTTCACTATTGGCAAGAAAGAATGCATGCATCCAGTGCAAGATAGCTTGGCATGACTACTCTGTGGAACCTGATACGCGTGTATTCAAACTCCAGAGGGAATTGTATCTAGGTAACACATTCCTGGTAACAATGCAGATGAGCAATTCCTCAAAGAACGATGTGATCTCACATGAATGCAAAGTGGCAATTATCCAAAATCACAGATAGTGCTGCAGGAAAGATGTTTCTAAGTGTAAAATCATTTCCAAGCTCCAAATGCCGGTTCAAAGTAGGCTAGTCTATAACCTGTTGTGACACTGTCATTGTCTTTGGTCCACAGCAGGGTTCTAGGTGCAGCTATGACACAGACAAAGTCTTAAATAAATCACCTTCTGATTATAATGTTGCCAAACTTGGCATTCCAAGATCTAGACTGGACAAGATTACATACAAATATGCATACCTCCATGTAAGTGCATGTTTGTACACATGCGCGCACGCGCACACACACACACTCACACACACATATATATATATATATATATATATATATATATATATATTTATGGATCTACTTTTAAATTTTGAAGTTTCAAAACTTTGAATTTCTTATGGTCGAGGCCATAAGCTCAAAGTTTTGAAACTTCAAACCGTTTAAATGGAGATCGCTATACAGAGCAGAATGGTATATTTACTATTTTCCTTGCTGTACTTCCATCTCGGAGTTGGTATATTTAATTAGCAGTAGTTGTGGGGGGTGCAGGGGGGCTTGCCTCCTGCAAAAACATAAAAAAAAGTTTTTTTGATTTTATTTTTTTTTATTTACACTTCGAAGTTTCAAATCTTTGATCTTATGGTCTCAACCATAACTTCAAAATTTAGAAGTAGACCTGTAAAAACAAAATATATATATATATATATATATATATATATATATATATATATATGAAGAACAGATCCTTGTAATGAGGCACAATAGTTTTTCAGCCTCAGAAATGTAAGATGACCACTTCTCATAAGGAAAAACAATAGATCACTTGGCTGCTGGCTGAGAATCCTAAAAAATCAAGAAAAAAGAATGATGCACTGTAGACAATGGTTTATAACTTATTTGCTGTATTCCTGTCCTATGTAGCTAGTGCCTAATTAATACAAATTCTTTATATAAATTTTATCCCTGGCTATGTATAACTATTAGTACATCATTGTATCTGTGATGTGATAAGGAGATGCTATTTGCCATGTTTAGATGGGACAACAAGTACTGGTAACAGACAGCCAAGTTAGAATCCCAAGTATTATATGGTAGTAATCACAAGTTAGAATCCTAAGTATTATACTGTAGTAATCACAAGTTAGAATCCTAAGTATTATACTGTAGTAATCACAAGTTAGAATCCTAAGTATTATACTGTAGTAATCACAAGTTAGAATCCCAAGTATTATACTGTAGTAATCACAAGTTAGAATCCCAAGTATTATACGGTAGTAATCACAAGTTAGAATCCTAAGTATTATACTGTAGTAATCACAAGTTAGAATCCCAAGTATTATACGGTAGTAATCACAAGTTAGAATCCTAAGTATTATACTGTAGTAATCACAAGTTAGAATCCTAAGTATTATACGGTAGTAATCACAAGTTAGAATCCTAAGTATTATACTGTAGTAATCACAAGTTAGAATCCTAAGTATTATACTGTAGTAATCACAAGTTAGAATCCTAAGTATTATACTGTAGTAATCACAAGTTAGAATCCTAAGTATTATACTGTAGTAATCACAAGTTAGAATCCCAAGTATTATACGGTAGTAATCACAAGTTAGAATCCTAAGTATTATACTGTAGTAATCACAAGTTAGAATCCCAAGTATTATACGGTAGTAATCACAAGTTAGAATCCTAAGTATTATACTGTAGTAATCACAAGTTAGAATCTTAAGTATTATACTGTAGTAATCACAAGTTAGAATCCTAAGTATTATACTGTAGTAATCACAAGTTAGAATCCTAAGTATTATACTGTAGTAATCACAAGTTAGAATCCTAAGTATTATACTGTAGTAATCACAAGTTAGAATCCTAAGTATTATACTGTAGTAATCACAAGTTAGAATCCTAAGTATTATACTGTAGTAATCACAAGTTAGAATCCTAAGTATTATACTGTAGTAATCACAAGTTAGAATCCCAAGTATTATACGGTAGTAATCACAAGTTAGAATCCTAAGTATTATACTGTAGTAATCACAAGTTAGAATCCCAAGTATTATACGGTAGTAATCACGTTAGAATCCTAAGTATTATACTGCAGTAATCACAAGTTAGAATCCTAAGTATTATACTGTAGTAATCACAAGTTAGAATCCTAAATGCACTTTTGCGAATAATGGCTCACTGAATCGGTAACATAAAAAATAAAATAAAACACTGCAAAGGCAGTTTTGCAGGAGGGCACACCCCAGCTACTTTATATATACTAACTCCAAGATCGCACTACAGTGGGGAAAGGGGTATATTCTCTTATCCCCACAGTAGCATGCTTCTGTCCTGCAGTGCTTCTTTTTTTTATATTACTGGTTCAGTGAAACGGCATTCGCGAAAGTGTACTTTCGTTTAGGTACACTTTCGCATAAATGGGGTCAGACTTTTGTTTCTCAAAATAATATATATATATATATATATATATATATATATATATATACACAAAATCTTTAACGTACAAATTCATCAAATCACTTGATTGATTTCTGCATGGTGAAAAAGGGCACATATCAAGAAAAAAATATATCAATCAAGAAAGGGAATAAAAAGCTTTCATTTTGTTCTCAGTGCACTAAAAAAAAACCTAACTGCACACACATATATAGTTTGTTTGAATAGTGTTGCTTTTTTGGAAAGTGTTTTGGGTAAGGTAATATATAGGGCAGAAGTTAGGGGTAGAGGCAGGGTTAGGGTTAGCACATGAGTGAGATGAAAGCCTTTAACAGATTATTCATGTGCTAGCCCTAATCCTAATTCTCACATTACCTTACCAAAATCTCTTTCTCTAATATTACCACTACACAAGACAGGTAGAAACACACACACTCGCACACGTGCACACACGAGCACACAAACACACACACACACACACACACACACACACACACACACACACACACACACACACACACACACACACACATACACACACACACACACACACACACACACATATGCATACACATACATGCATACACATACTTCATACACACCACAAAACATACACAACAGTAAATATTGTCACCTAACTTAGCCCTTACTCTAACCCCAATCCAGAAGCATTCTCACAAACACTCAAAAGCATTCAGCTTCTCCCATTACCCTATACTTAATATAACCCTAGCCAGTAAAATCCCAGTTATCTGCATGCAATCAAATCTCATGCAACACAGAAATAGCCAATAAGCTGACATTCAGTGCTTTCTCCTAACACTGACAAACAGAACATTTGAATTAAAGTGCCACTGGCATTCTTTGTTGACAACATGAGTTTTTGAAAATGTATACAGTATCCTTTATCTATCTATCTATCTATCTATCTATCTATCTATCTATCTATCTATCTATCTATCTATCTATCTGTCTGTCTGTCTGTCTGTCTGTCTGTCTATCTATCTATCTATCTATCTATCTATCTATCTATCTATCTATCTATCTATCTATCTATCTATCTATCTATCTATCTATCTATCTATCTAATGCACATACATGCCCACAGATACATTATATACAACACATACACAGATACATTTTTATGCATACATACATGCATGCACAGAGATACAGTTTTTCACATATATATTCATACATACATAGATACATATATATGCACATGCAGGAATACATTCAGATATATACCTACATACCCAGATAAATACATGCATTCACACATATACATAGATGCAAGCATGTACTCTGCTAGCCGAAGACTAGATATTCTTTTTATTCTGCCTGGTTGCTGTAGTAAGCAATAACAATCCCTACCAACTATCTATGACTTTTTATATTTATTTATATACCTATTTGATGTCATAAAAATACTTTTACTGTACCTTGTCAATAAAGTTTCATTTCTCTGTATCCAGACTAAAGCTGGATTGGTCTGTTTGGAGATTATGTCCTCTTTTACCCCTTCTGCCCTTCTATCTTAGTTCATATCCCCTGCATGACTGCCTTGTGAATCCAGTTTTGTCCTCAATTTCATTCTAACTTCTAGGACATGTAAGCCTAGCCTGTCTAGATTCCTCTCATACATCATGCCCTCCATTTTTCTGACCACCCAGGCTTCTTTGTACTCTCTGTAATAACATAGTCTCTATAGCTATGAATGTTTTACAGAACTTGAGCAGTCGAACTAAAACCTCATTAATGTTCCAGTGAGAGATAACACTGACTCTGTGTGGCTAGAGTTCATTCACTTGAGCTGCAGCCTATCATTTTGTTGC
Source organism: Protopterus annectens (assembly GCF_019279795.1). Lineage (NCBI taxonomy): Eukaryota > Metazoa > Chordata > Ceratodontiformes > Protopteridae > Protopterus > Protopterus annectens. The sequence continues at coordinate 891,416,874 of NC_056744.1, read as the reverse complement.
CCTTGACTGCTGCTCTTTTATTTTATTTTAAAGCACAGATGGTAAGAACAACAAAAACTCATTTTCACACTCCCCCCAATCAAAAACACTTGTGTTTGATTTTCCCAACATTCACTTGTACATTGTGTAATTCAGTATGTAGTGCATTCTTGAAAACAGGCAGCAATGCATAATTAAGTCTTGTGTGATTTTAAATATTAAAATGCTAAATAGTCAGGCTAACAGATATCATTTTATACCTCAGTATATAATAGATTTATTTCTCATGGACAGCTTTGACCACCCCTTCTGATACACACACACACACACACACACACACACACACACACACACACACACACACACACACACACACACACACACAGTGTTACAACTTTCAGCCAGGTGCAAATAAGCATGCATTGCATAAAGGCTGCATCTTACACAAGCTCAAAGGTGAACTAACCCCTCACCTAAACACACTGTTCAAACTCAACCTCTCCACAGGCTAAGTACCCATAGAGTGGTGCACAGCAACGGTTATTCCACTTCACAAAGGTGGAGCCACAACAGACTCCGGGAACTATCGCACTATAAGCCTGACTAGCTTGGTCTGCAAGGCTATACAGCGCATCATCATGGAACTCATTAACAGAGACATTGGGAACCTTTAAGCACTGGACCCTACCCAGTTCAGCTTTGTTAAGGGCAGATCATACCTCCTAAACCTGGTGGACTTCTTTGAGACAGTTACCAAGGTTATAGATGAGGGAAAGGTGGTACATACAGCCTACCTACACCTCACAAAGACCTTCGACACCATTCCTCATTCTGGTATTATAGACAAGCTCACCAGCCTGAACATAAACCCCTACATCACAAGATGGGTTGCCAACTGGTGCACAGACAGAACCCACATGATGAGAGTTGCGGGAGCTAGGTCTGACTCTAAACCAGTTACAAGTGGCATTCCCCAGGGCTGAGTCCTAGGACCCCTCCTGTTCGGCATATACTACTCACAGGTACAGGCAAGCACAGGAGGAGTATGGCTGACCAAGTTCACAGACGACTGCAAACTAGGGGATATAATTGACTCTCCAACTGACACAAAAGGGTCTCACTGAAACAGATACCTGGTGTCAAAATCATGGCCTCAAGCTAAATGCCAAAACATGCATAGTCATCCCCTTTGGAAAAAACAAAGTACCCACAAACTACCACATAGGTGGTAGTCCCCTAAATACGGAAAACATAATAAGGGATCTGGGGACCCAAGTAGATAGTAATTTCTCCTTTGATAAGCCCATTGCCAAAGTGGTTAGAAGATCCTTCTATGTGTCCCACTTAATCACAAAGGGGTTCGCATCCAGATCAAAAGAGGTCATTGTGCCAATCTACTCATCACTCATCGGACCCATCATAGAGTACAACGCCCCATTTGGGATGTACCTTACAAGACACCTGCAACAGCTGGAAAGACCACAGAAGTACCTCACCAAGAGGATCACTCACCTCAAACAGATGCCCTATGTAGCCTGACTGAAGAAACTCCAGCTGTACTCGGTTGCATACCGCCTACTCAGAGATGATCTCTGCCTGACATACAAGGCCATGTCCAACCCAGAATTAATGGACATGCTCCACCTAAAGAAAATTATATCCTCTCGAGCCACACGCTCTAGGGATCTAAACCTCACTACAACAATAAATAGGATGTGCTGGAGGGATAGATTCCTGTCCCAGAGACTTTCCATGCTTTGGAACAAGATTCCAATCTACATTAGACAAAGCTCCTCGCTAACACTCTTCAAGAGAAACCTTGACGATTGGATGGGAAACAGAAAGTTTACCCCAGGGATCACTTTAATGGCTCTGCTGGACAGAGGCACAGGCAATCTCAGGGGTGGCGAAAGCCAACACATTCTGGTTAGGCTTATAAATGCCTTCAGGCAGATAGCCTAGTACCTACCTATGAACCTATTAATGGGAAGCATCTCAGTGTATTTATGTGATTAATAATATAAAAAATAAAAAGATGCAAATCCAATCTATAGTATTTTCCTAAATAATCTAAAGACAGTTAATTTCTTCCAGACTTTGAACTCAAGTGCAACCAAGCAGAAGATATGATGAAATAAACAGAAGAGATGCCAGTCATATTTATTATTAATCCACAACTGGGTATGTGTAATGCAGAGTTTACCCATGGTTGGCATGATATGATCATGAGGGCAAAGCCCAAGTGATCAAAAAATAAGACAGACACATTAACCAGCATTGCCCATGCTCAGTAATGGCTTGTTGCCTTTATGCAATGTGATTATTTAAAAAATAAAACAATATGCTTACCTTTTAAAATGACATTATATTAAAAAAAGAAAGAAATTACCTACCTTTTTAAATAATGGCATTATAGCTGCACATTTCTTCTTTACATGTTTCTTTTTGCTCTCCAACAACAACAACAAAACAACAAAGGACAACTTTCTAATGCACTGCACATACATGGGACATGTACGTGCTGATGTTTAGCAGTGCATTATGGTGAACAGAGTTTGTGCCACGTTTTCTTTTTTTTAAAGACTCATGAGTGTGCATGCATCCTAATAGATACATGATGATGCTTGTAGATGCTTGACTTCTCATGTGTGTGTGTAAAGTAAATTATTTATTTTGTTTTTGTGGAGTTTGTAAGTTTGATACCTGGGTTTGTTTTCTCCCCAGTAGCACAGCAGGGAACATGGTGGTAGTAGCTTTTAATTCTAATAGTTACACCCAGCTATATATCTTGTTCTAAGTTATACTCAATTTATAATGGGCACATTAACTTCTTTGTTCAATTACTGTGCATGCTTTAGAATACTAGTGAGGTTTTATTTTCTAATACAAATTAACAAGCACATAATCACTTTCACATATGTGATACAGATAGGAAAATGTTATCACAAATGTAGCGGTCTCTTCTCTTATCAGTAATTTGAAGACATTGGATCACTGACAATCTACAGCCATAATGTTTTTTTTTATGTTAATAATGCGTTGCTTTTTGCTGTTAAATATTGTTCTAAAAGTAGAGTTGTCACTTGTTCTCCAATCTTCCATCTCACAGTGTAAGCCAACATTTAAGCACTGCAAAAACAATAAACTACAGTATGATAACTCCTCATTCATTCCATATCTGACCAGCACTGATTTCTGAACTGCCCAAATAAGCATACCCCACTTCTGATTACATTAACAAAAAGGGCTGGCTGTAAAACTACGACTGTCGAAACAGAATTACCAGGAATCTTAGGTTTTGATAGCTAAGGTTTTCAAACTGATCTCATATTCAACATGTATGCTACTGCATGAGTTGCATATGCCTACCAACATCTGCTTCACCAGCGAATATGAAGAGACAATGATCAAAACAGTGAAATATTTCCAAGGGATAGCAAATACTGCTGCTGGTGGAGGAGGCCACCTTACATTTTAGTGGTCATAGTATGCTGTAGAAGGTGGAGGATGTCATTATTAAAGCACAGGAAAATTCTGGATCCAGATGGCTTGACATTTGATGGTTAACAAATCATCAAATACTTTATTTTACAAAATATCACTGGCAGGCTTGTTCAATACTATAAGTAGTAGTAAATCCTAACCTCCTCTCTGCAGAATCCACTCATTATTCTCTTAATTAATGATCAACTAATAAGATGCGATGATCTAAATATCGACCCATCTGGTGTGATTGGATCTAAACATTCTGGCATCTATCTTGACCACCTAGCTAAGGAATGTGATCCTAGATTCTATAAGTCTATAACGTAGAAATCTCAAACATAAAAAAGTCCTGGGCAAGATCAGGATGTTGTCTAATATGAAACTGGCATTTTAAAGGAAGCACATTAAATATACAGCATTAAGTGTTGAGTTTGAAAGCAGTCAACCTAGAAGAATGTGTTTTTGTAATGCAATATGTATAAATCAGACACTTTCCCTTATTAATTATATCAGTAGATTTAGGAGTTGGCTCAGTGTACTGTAGGCCTCACTTTTCGTATCCATTGTGACCAGTGATCAGATATTGGAATCCTTTATGATGAGCAGAGAAACCAAACAAAGACATTTTGTATCTCCAGTGTCTTTCACTGAAGCAACAGATATCATTACTAGGAAACTACAAAGTTCAGCATCTGTTCAGGTGAAAAATGTGACTGAAAACCATGTGTAGCTTCCACTGTTGATATGCTGATTATTAACAGAGAGCCTGAGATTATATTGTTCTTTGTAATAGAAACAAAACAGCAATTTTACACTTGTTTGACTCTTACCTTAATCTTTACATGTCAGTGGTTACATCCATGAAAGAATAAATGTGAGTAGTTGGCTATTGCATCGAAGTACAGGACAGATTTACAAAATGTGTCCTTTGGACACTTGGACATATGTGCAACCAACAGGTGGGAGGACATGGAACAAGTAAAATACTCCATTCTCCTGGTCACTTGTATTGTGAATTACAAAAGAAGGGAGAAATGTTGGTTTTAAAGGAGAACATCACTGTAGTCACAATAATTATGGTCTTCAAGCTTTTGTTTCTTTTCTTTGTATTCACCTGTATCTAGGGAATGCAGTTATTAAAAAATGTAATGATATTATTTTGGGTTTTTCCTGTGGGAAAATAACTGCACTCTCCTGATTGGTTGTGCCTACCTACAGCACTCTAAATCAAAGATGGGCTAAAAATTCCTCACATGAAATGGCTGCAACCCACAGTTGTGTAAGCTCTTGTGATAAAATGGTGGTGCTAATGTGCACATATGCATCTCTATAGTAATATCTCAAACAGGACAAGGTAGGGAAATATTATTTTATGAAATCCTTTAATTAAACTCTTAAAGTATGCATGTCTTTCTTCTGAACATAAAATGCACTGTTAAAGCCTAGAAACTAAAGTTTAATCTGGTTAAAATCATGCCTAAGATGGTTTGTCCCCAGATGACATCTTCTCTATGTGGAATAACCCCCATCAGAGTAAAAAGGCCCATGTACAATGAAAATCCAGAACTGAAAATGGAATATCTCCAATAAGACAGGATGTATGCATGTAAATTCCTTAATGTCTATGTTTCAGAAGCTGATCTATGTCGACATCATTTCCAGCAGTAGGTATAAATGATGGATGTGATCTGCCCCTTGAAAAACAAATAATATGGTCAGGTGGATAAAAGTTCCTATGAAGCAGAATGGTTCTAAAGTGATATAAACAAATCACAGTATTACTGAAGATAAGTTGTGCGTCCTTCTGACATACTTGGAGAAGCTGTGGAAAAAGAGATGTGATTTAAAATCCATGGTTGTAGATGGCAGCAGTGGGGGAGGGGTTATCTCAATTTCGGCTGGTAACTGATGACACAGTGACAATGACTACACTTCAGCTAACTCCCCATCTCCTATCATCGAAAGGATACAGTAAAAAGAATTTAGGAAAATGCCAGATGCATGCAATCTACAGGTATAATGAACGACTTGCAAGCATATCTCACATCTATTTTATTACTTTGCAGATATTTTTGGGAAAAAAGCTTCTGCCGTTATATGGATTAGGATCTATGCATTTTTATTGAGCACTGTATTGTCACACTCATAACATCATGTCTTGTATAAATGAATGCACAATCTATCATACGTGTGAAGTAACTACATGTTGGGGGTTAAGAAATATTCTCATACCTGCAAGGTGGAATGACCATGGAGTAAGAACAGTTAGAGTGTGGAGGGATTCAGCTGTCTAAGTGAGGGTACAGGGAGGCTTGCTCTTGCAGAAATGCTTATTTTAAATCAACAGTTTTACTTTGTTGATTTTTATTAATGCATTAGCACAAAGCAAGTGCACTTGATGACTTGATGCATTCCTTTGTGGCCAAGTGTTACACAGTTTTATACCAAGAAAACCATCCCATATTTTATTTGGGAATTTTCAGCATTGCTGGACTTTAGCAAGCAAGAGCAGAGGGCCTGTTTGCTAGGACTTTTTAGTGATGCCTGGCAGCTTGTGTTAGCAGACTGGAAAACTTATGCTGCTCCTTATAAAGGTTCATAGGTAAGTGCTAGGCAATCGGTCTTCAGACTATTACAAGTCTAACCAACAACCAGAAGTCAGAATCAAACCATGTACCTTGCATCTGTGAGGTGAAGACCATAACAACTATATTATCCCTTGTCAGGGTACAAAGGCTGGGTGAAGTGGTGCTGGCAACGCAATCCAGTTATAGTCTGTATAGGCATGAATGTTGCTGCTTGCTATGAGATTACTCAGCTCTCTATTGCTCCATCATTACAGCTCAAGGTAGTGGATGCTCGTGTGTTGTTGCTCAGCCCATAAGCACCTACTACCTCAAGTTGTAACTCAGTGAGTAAGCCCTTGAGTATGTTTTGATTCTGTACTGTTCAAGATTGCAGTATTCTAGATAAGGAACAAGACATTTTTTTCAGTGTTCCTAATTGCCCTGCCAAGATGCAGAATTTCTGACTGTGGAATGATAACCAGATGAGGATTGGCTTTGATATGTATGAATCACTTTTGTACAACTGAAGTCAGTCTTAATGTATTCACGATTCAAATGACGAGCAAGCATCTGTGTTGCAGTGTGTATGGCAGTGATATGTTTAAAGCATCACAAGCATTTTAGTAGCACAAAGGCATGTTATGGTATATTTTTACAGCATTACAGATTTCTAAGTGGCAGACCTCCAAACAAATAATTTATTAGTTAAAAAGATTGAACACTTCGTCAAGCAGAAAAAAGACTTCATTAGAATATAAATAATTTTGATTAACAATGCCAGCACATGAGAACAAATCTTCAATGATAAAATCTGTCACATATGTTAATACCGATAAATAATAATACAAAAATTCCAAATGTATCAATTACAAGCGTTACCTACAAAATTAAAAATGTGTGTGATGAATTTCATCACTTAAAATTTGCTATCATGTGATAGTTTACATATATTTAAGTATCGTTAACCAAAATTATTTTAGATTCTAATGATGTCCTTTTCACATCAATCTTTTTAATGAATAAATGATTTTTTTGGAGGATTGTCACTGTGCAACAGAATTTCTTTTGGTTATTAGTTACATGTACACTGTTGGTTCATGCTTGACTTTTTTCAATTGATGATAGATTTCTTTTTTAAAATTTAGCAGCAGTAGTACTTAAGTTCAAATAATCTTTTGTCCCGTGCAGGATACACTTTGATCTGAATTTGTGTTACCTTATCTATTAAGTCTCTCACTTACTTGTATTATAAAGTATATATGCCTCATGAACTCAATAAAATTATTTAGTACAAAAAGTGAGCAGGATGTTCTAAATTATAACTGTTTATATCATGCATGATTGGGTATTTTTCAACTGCAGATGGTGTTCATAGTTCAAAAAGAAGTAAGTTGTCAAAGTTATCAAAACATATTTTTACTTAATTGATTTAAAGCAAGTTCTTACACTAGAGTGACATTGTGAAAAGTTTCAATGTATAGGCAAGAAAGGAAAACAAAGACAAAATAATTAAAATTTTTGTGCTAAGAATTCCTTTACCTTATTATATCATATTTCAAACTATTTCACAGAAAAATTGTATGATCATATTTGAGATTTATGAAAAATTTATAGCTATTTAGATTTCAGGAAAAAACAGTAAACTAGTTCTTTGTCTTTCAGTAAATTTAGTGAAATTGACTTTAAATATCTACATCTGCATGATTGTGCCTTCACCCCTGGGAACCATGAAAACCACTTACAAGTTTGGTAATACAATTCTAAGGACGTCAATGAAAGTATCTGAGGTCAACATGATTAAGGGGCATTACAAATTCTACAAGAAAATGAAAGTTGTATTCCATGAGGACATGACCTTTGCCAAGCTTCACGAACAGCACTCTGTGCACTTCCATAGGCTCACTATTTAAATGTCAGCACTTGAATTGTTGAGTGCCAACAAGCCAGAAAAAAGACTGAAATCACAGGAGAAGAGCAAATTTCTCCTCTCTAAAACTTCTTTTTGCAGAAGGACAAGACCCGCCCCCCGCACTCTCCCATGCGATGGCCAAGTCCCCCACCTCCCTAAACTAATATCTACCATCTCCGAGATCAACATACCACAGAAAAAAAAATGGAATATTCACTGAAATGGTATCTCAGACTTGGTATATACTGTATAAGTTTGATTTTTTCAGCCATTCAGGATTTATTTTAGTGAGTCCTGACATTTCAAATAGTTACCATTCTATTGCTCAGTATCTTCAATTCTCTGTGGCAAATATCACAATTTAAATGTATAGTTTTGGAAGCACTTTCTAATAGCCTTAACATAGTAAATATTGAGGAAGAGCTAGGCTGGCTAGAATATTGTTGGCAAGTCA